>NC_090902.1:10155492-10261782 GCF_040956055.1 Brachionichthys hirsutus
GCTCGTATATCTTACATTTCATTGATTTCCGAGACGGTAAATTTGCAACAGGTAATTAAAAGCCCCCCCCCCCCAGAAAAAGGCAAAGCAACAAAGCAGCCCGACGCTCATAAACTTGTCGGAGGAGAATAAGAGCAGCACCGCTCAGAAGCTCGGTAGAAACAAGCTCCGTCATTTTGCTTCCTACCTCTTCGGCCTGTCCGCCAGACATCACGCGTCGTCCGGATAGAAGAACTCGCTCGACGAGCTAACTTTGAGACTTCCTCTGCGCGGACCGCGGATCGGATCGGATCGGATCGGATCCCCCTCCCTCGGATTCTTTTTGAGGATTCGGCTGAAACGTCACAGGTCACGTGGGCCGCTGCTTCGTTTTACAGACGTCTCAGCTGTCGCCCAGCTGGTCCGTCCACGGCCCGTGCTCGTCGGTACCGGTAATGTCGCCACGCGAAGCACGATGACTTGATGGGGGTTCGGGAGTGGAAGTCATTCCATTACATTTTAAAGGGGCGGAGTTTATTGTTTTCTGCTTCTTCTTTTTTAATTTGCAAAAAAAAAAATATTTTTATGTTATATTTCATATTATAAATATTTTATTTATACACCTTTTTCGTTACCGCGATCATTCCGTACTCTTTTGTTATATTTTTTGTTGTTGAATGTAGCTTGTAAAAAAGTTTTCTAATAATTAAATACTTTATCACTGATAGTCTGGCGTCTCTCCCTTTTATTTTTTCATTCCTCTGAGCCGGTCATGACAGTCAGTCATTATAATACAATTACGGTCCTCGTAGTTTACTTGACTTATTTAATACATTTTCAGGGAATAGTGTTGCATGTGCCAAAAAATGGTCTTGTTTAATTAATTTGTGAAGTAACTTGCTGTAAGATAACATAGCAGATTTTAAATTAGGCTATATTATCTCCCTCTGATTTAAACTCAATTTAACTCTTTTTTTGATGACAGCAGATTTGTTCCACGACCCTCCCTCTGCTGTTTTGTGGATATTATTTTTGCTTAATTGCTAAGCGATATAGCCTGTAAAAGGCTCCCTGTACATGTTTATTCCATTCAAATATTACTATTTACAACAGGAAATCCTGTCCTTAAGTTTCTCAATAACTTTTACAACCATTTTATTGACAGACACGCAAACAAACAAAAACAGCCAAAGTTAAAGCTCACTTCGAGCGGATCTTGAAATTCTATTTCAATTCTATTGTATTCAAACTGTAACTTACACCATCCACCCAGCAGATGGAGACAAACAGCAACAAAATAGAAATGGTACCCTGACGGGCTCCATCATCACAGCGACTATAATCAAGCGAGGAAATGACGAATCATCAGTGAGGTTCGAAGCTTCAGTTGTTATTAACGGACGACTAGATTGTTTACGCTCTGCGATACAAGGAATAGCCAATATTTGATTTCTTTTAAAGTTGTTTCAAAACGACGGTGGTCAGATTCCGGGTTAGCTAGTTAAACCTACTAGAAATCAGTTAGCTAAACTTGTAAACACTTTTGTGGAAAAAAATGGCTGACAACGGAGCGGCTGAAGTGGACCCAGCGGCAGCTTTTCTGGCTCAACAGGAGAGTGAGATAGCGGGGATAGAGAACGACGGCGAGGGACTTGGGGCGCTGGAAGAAGCGGATGACCGAGAGCCGCCTCAGCCGGATAACTACGGCGAGTGTTGTCGCTGAGCAAATGTCAGCCTCGACTAGCAAGAACGCATGCTAACGCCAGCTAGCTTTAGCCATCGGCGCTTTGACAGCGTGACGCCGGTTAGCGAAGGTTAGCTCCGCGGTTGTTTTAGCTAGGAGGTGTTTCTGGGACAGAATTGTGACGTTAGCTTCGTCGCTAATTAGCTGCCGTTTTCCCCGCAACGTCACGAGTTAATAAATGCGTTACAAAGTGCTGTCTGGTGACGCAATGAGCGTTGTCTAACTACGTAACAAAAGCTAAATAATGGCAGCTAACCGTTTTGGTGTTTGACTGGAAAAACCTGTCTCGTTTACGGCCTCCGTCAGAGCTGAAACAGGTGCAGCAGCATTTTGTGAGAGCTCAGCCTGAAAACGTTTCGCTTCCCTGTCGTCGTTCACACGGACGAGGAAGCGCTGCTGAGTGGAAATATTGAGAAGAAGAAATCAAATCATATCGTAACAATCTTTTTCTTGTAACAATGGCAGACTTCTTCGATGAGCAGCCTTCCACGGTGAACGGGGACATATTCCAGGTGAGCATTTCGGCACGTTTAGAATCTGAAATCTCATCCGCATGTATTTGATGCAGATGTTTGCCTTTGAGCGAAGACCAAGGCTTCATTCTGATCACTGTCCATATTAAATGCTGCCATTTCACTGAACGTTCCCTGTTTGCATTATTTATTTATTTTTATCACGATGGGATGGACTTAACGCCGACCCGACGTGATAGTGATTTATGATGCATGTCGGTAATGGAGGGACTGTTTTTGTGTCCTCCAAAAGGAGTCCAACGGGCCGACGGACAGCTACGCGGCCATCGCCCAGGTGGACGTCCACAGGCAGGAGCCCGAGAGTTTAAGAAAGTGGAGGGAGGAGCAGAAGACGCGCCTCGAGGTTCTGGGTAGGGGTCCCCAAACTTTTGTCCTGTGAGGGGGGGGGGGGGACATAACGTTTCCCTTCTCTGATGGAGGGCCGGGGTCAGTTCGTACAGGAAAAGTGTGACGATGACGGGGGGGGGGGGGGGGGGGGGGGGGGGGGGGGGGGGGGGGGGGGGGGTAAACATTTAATGTTTTCCTTTGGTTATTTCAAATGGCAGAGCTCGGTTTCAAAATGTAACATAGTAGTATCTTTTATGAGTGTATTTTTGTCAGTACATTTAAATATCAGAGGGTTGTGTCTCCCCACAATGGAAGGATTACTCTCCTGTCAGACTGTGTAACCCCCCCCCCCCAGCTGTGAGTTGTTTCTGTGTTTTTTTTACATTTTGTGATGCCTCTCTTTGGAGTCCGCCCCTGAAGATGAATCATGCATCGTCGCGTCTCCTCCAGTGTCTTCAGCATTTGCCCCTGACTCTGCCTTTTTTTTTTTTTTTGCACGCTGGAGCAGACTCTGCGTCGCAGGCGGCGGAAGCCGAGTGGAGAGAGAAAGCCAGGAAGGAGCTGGAGGACTGGCGCGTGCACCAGAGCGAGCAGATGGAGAAGAACAAGGCCAACAACAGGTCGGAGTCGAACGTGTCCCCCTGTTATCGTTCACGCGATGGTGATGATCTGATCAGAACTATTGATTTGTTTCTGCGTGTTTTTGTGTAGTAACGCCGTGTCGAACCTTTTCCTGTCCGCACTAACTCTGTCTTCTCGCACCTTCCCACAGACTCTGTCCGGGTTTCTCACGGTATCACATCTGCATCTTGTTTCTCACTGCGTGTCTGTGAAAGCGCTGAGAGACGATCCTCCGATGAGCTACTAGTCTCCAGCCGTGTGCGCGCGCACACACACACGCACAGACGCACACACACACACCATGCCTGCGATGTCGGCGGCGCCAACACAAACTCGCCGTTCCGAGCATTTAAGGGCGACTGCTTGGCGTCAGATGCCGTTAGTCGTGTGTCTGAAGCTCCCTGGAGACGTTTCTCAGTCGCTGACGGACCCCGACTCCATTCTGCTTGTTGTTTGGCACTGAAACTGTTCTCCTCTCTGCTTCTCTCTCCTGCTTTCACGTGGCCTTGCCTGCGCACTAGGATCGCTGACAAGGCTTTCTACAAGCAGCCCAACTCTGATGTTATAGGCTTCGTGTAGGTTTAGAAACTCTTTAACTTCTAGTTTGTCGTCTGAACTTACACACGGATTTTCACCCCAATTACACGGAAGTTGTTTTTTGTTTGGTCGTTCTGGAATCTTTTAAGTGATATTAATCATCAAAGTGAACGACCGGGTTAAAGCAGCCCCCCATCCCCATCGTTAGAGTCGATCGCTGGGCGTGGATCCTCTTTGCTTTGCATGACCGTGTTTTGCTTTTGAAAAGTCGAATTTTCCTGGAATGATTTGGATGCCGTTAATTAAAGGCGGCGCAAAAACACACTCGGAACACAAACTTTGGCTTTATGACAAGAAATGCAAGAGAAGACGAGACGACACGAATAAATAACCCGATACACTATCTCTGAATCTGGATCACGGTGACCCAAGGAGGAATCTCGTCTTTCAGGCGAGATAGGAAGAAGAAAAAAATATTCACACGGTGCTGGTAAAATATAAGACATCTTAAACCCATTTTGATGCAAAATATCTAATCACTGTTTGACAATACCGACGGCTCTCTTTTATTCAGTATCGCGCCGTCCTAATATAAAGAAATGTTTTCATGTGCTCGCGCCTTGAGCATGTCGAGTGGCGCGTTTGACTCGGGTGAATTTGTTGCTCCGGAAGCCATTCTGAGATCTTCCCAGATTACTCCCAAGTCGCTAACGTTTTTCTCCGGTGTTCCGACCGTAGAGCATCGGAGGAGGCCTTCCTGGTGGAGAACGACGACGACAACCCGGGATCAGAATGGGAGCGAGTCGCCCGCCTCTGTGACTTCAACCCAAAAACCAACAAACAGGCTAAGGACGTTTCTCGAATGCGTTCGGTCCTCATCTCTCTGAAACAGGCGCCGCTCGTTCGCTAGAGGAGGTGGAAGGGGGGGGGGGAAACGTTCGCTGTGGAATCACTGCCTTTTCCATTTTAACTTTGCCCGGCAACAGAAGAATTTATATTTGCCCTTTTTCCATGAAACTCCCGGTTCGTTCGTTACCTTTCAGAAGTTACCGCCTTTCTTGTCGCCTGCTGCGAGTGAATGGGAGACTTCATCCCTCGCTCTGCTGGGAAGATGAAGGACTAAAATATGGTGACATCACTGCTACACTTTGGAAAATATTGTTACTGTAAGAAACACTTTTCCCTTTAACTTATAAATAATTAGGTCAAGTTCATTGCACGCCTTCCTTTGCCAATATTCCAGATGCATTATTTGAGTTGTTTGGTCAGCGACTTTAGTACGGTTGTATATTAGATTGTAACCACTTCTGCCTCTCATCAAAGTAGAATTGTAAGTTCTAGTTCACATTTATTGTGTAATTAATGGCGTTTAAATTAAAATGCCAGGTTCAGACGGGAGGCAGATCTGCTGTGCGTCCTCTGCACGATCAAAATAATCTCTTCTAAAACAATATGATAACATATTCTGGCCCGTCCGCCCCCCCGTTGTTCCCCCTTGATGATCCCGCATCCATTCACAAATGTTCAGCATTAATCCCGGCGACGTTTTTATCGATAATGGAACGAGCCAGCGCCGGAGAACGTAAACCATCCGCCTCAGCGGAGGAGCAGACACGGCAGCTTCTCCAGCGTTCCTGCTGCAGCAGAGACGCCATCATGCTAACACAGGAGCGCCTCTTCATTTTATTATTCTCTTATAGGCCTGATAAGGATCAGAGGAAACGGGCACCATTCTACGGCTGGCGAGAAGCTGCCATCGCCGCACTTCCACCTCCTTCAGCTTGTGGCC
Organism: Brachionichthys hirsutus; assembly: GCF_040956055.1. Taxonomy (NCBI): domain Eukaryota; kingdom Metazoa; phylum Chordata; class Actinopteri; order Lophiiformes; family Brachionichthyidae; genus Brachionichthys; species Brachionichthys hirsutus. Next base: position 10,161,023 of record NC_090902.1, read on the forward strand.
TTTCCCATGTAGCTCTGACTCCAGGTTGAACGTTCAGCCAGGTGGATTTCCTATTCGATTAGGCAAGGAATTCACGACCAAAGATTTACCCCCAATCGTCAAAACCTCCTCAATGACTGGAGCACGCGATTCCTCACGTTGCCGGTTTCCTGCAGCGGGCGATTTGTGCATCGATTGCGTTGCACCGATATGTTGTGGATTTTGTGACATTTTGAAGAGCAGCTTCTGCAGTTTCACATGTTGCCTATTTGAATATTATGAACCCTGATTTAAGAAGTGAATGTGAAAATGAACTGGAGAAATAAACGTTGGAGAATGATCAGCGTGTTTTGTTCTGTTCTCACCCAAGCCTTCGCTGACTTTAGATCAGCAGGCGGCGACACACGCACACGAACACACAACGTCACCTTTAACGTTTATTTCTGACATTGTCGGCCGTTTGGCGTTTGATTCCAGTGAAGACGGGAACATTTGGCGTCTGTCCCTCCATAAGAGCGGGGAGCACGTAATAATAAAACGTTCTCTCACATCACCGTGTGATGTATACAAAATAAATATCACGATGCATCCGGACCGAGGCGTGGGAGTCGCCCGTCTTCATGGTTTGGGTCTCAGAGCTGTAGCAAAGACTCCGACAACAATGGCCACTACCGTGAACCCTTGAGCAAAAATGCGTGTCCTCATTAGCAGCTGGGAGCGTCTGGTTCTGCCTTGGTGGAAGGCCCGGAGGCCGTAGATCAGCGCTCCGGCTGTTCCCAAACAACCTGGAGGGAACAAAGTAGATCACAGTCAAATACAAATACACCGGACGGGTCAGGGAGACTTACTCCCCCCCCCCCAGTTCTGCAGTTTTATTATCCCAATAATGAGTAGTGATGAAGTATTGGGTTTTTTTTGGAGGTATGTCAAGTTGCCCATGTTGTGGTAAGTTGGCATATTATTTGACCCGACACGGCCCCATTTGTCTGCGCTGTAAACAATTAAATATTGTTTTATCTTTCCACTGACACAAGATCCAGATCTACATCAAATGTAACCAAAGTCAACACCCTTGAGACCCAATCACGTCTTTGATGTTTTTATTTTTTAGTTTTGGGTAACAGGAACCTTAAACGTAATAATAATAATACATTTTATTTATATAGCGCTTTTCTGGACACTCGAAGTCGCTTTACTCAAAGTACATAAGATAAAAGAAATACAGACAATAAAATATGAACAAAATAATAAATTAGATCAAAAGTAAAAAGTTAAATTAGACGTTAAACTATTTAATAATTTATGTCAGTGTCACTGCTTTTACCACGGATTAAAATAGAATCGGATTATACTGAATCGGTTTAGCAGCGTCGTTATGCCCTCTTGTGTAACTCACCTATCGGGACGAACGGATTCTCTTTGGTTTTGCGCATGAATTTTTCCTTAGAAGTCTCATTCGTGATCTTCGATGAGGCCGTGAAGCCATCGATAACCGGCGGCTCGGATAAGTTAAAGGCGCCCTGTGTTGGTGACGCTGTTTGAGACGTCCGATCAGGGGCTGCAGGAGCGACAGAGGCCGCCATGTTTGTCTGGTGAATGACACGTTTCCGGTCGAACTTTGCCCTCGACTTCAAAATAAAAGCCGTCTGTCTGCCGCCTGAAACGCTGAAGCCACAACCCGTCCCGCTCAAGACCCTGAGAGAGAAAGCAGGCAAGTTCAGAAAGTGAATATTTTAAATACGCCGTACTGCAACAAAAGGGCCTTACGTAAATTAAACAGCTTTATGTGAATTAGTATACTGATAGTCCAGATTTCAATTAACTCTCTCATCCGGGACACTACTTTATTATGTGCCTTCTTTGTCTACATTCTTTATATATATAAATAACGTCACCTACCATTGAGATGTAGATTATTTGAAAAGTAAGAAAATTAATGAAAACATTTGATAAGCTTTTTTTTATTATTTAAGTCCCCAGTCTCACCACTATGCGGCAGCATTGAGTGACCACCAACCTGCGGATCCTGTACGTGCGACTCAATTTAAGAACTACAGTTGTTGACAGTTGTAAAATGCAGTTGTAAAATGCAGATGTAAAATGCATTGTAATCAATTCAAGGTCATAATTCGTTGTGTGAAACCGCACTGAACATATTTAACACTTCTATCTACGATATACTCAGACGAGATTCCTGTAAGAGTCTATCTTGCGTGTGACAATGTTGTCCTTTCTCGTAGCTCAATTCGAAGTTGCAAAGGAAAAAACAACAATGTTTTAATAAATGTAATATTTTAACATTGAGGGCCATTTGCACTCAAAAAGGTGAGCATGGGGGGGTTCCAGCTGTGAGCAGCGAAGAAGACGGAGCTACGAGGGATTTCATTAAATTAAATTATGTCAAAACATGAAAATAAAGCTTCACAGCACACAAATACTTTTCAATCTTTTTATTGAATATTAAGGTAAATATTTCACATTAATACAGGCTACATAAAGTAGAGCCACTATACGACATGAAATTTACTCTCATTTTAACCCTTTTTTAGTATGTAAACAATTATACATGTATTTACCACTCTAAAAGGTTCTGATTTCTCTTTCTCTTTAGGTAATCATCTAGTTCTGGGGCCAAGTTTAAATAGCTACTTCATGTTGAGCCCCCCTGTACCCCATGAACGGTGTATGTGGGTTTAAGTCAAAATCGCTAAACTATGTAGAGAATGGATCCCTGTTGAACAGGCGAGCGCACGTACGCGTCTGGATCATTGGAGCGCTAACGGCTCTCGCTCGGTTTCCGCTTTCCTCGTTTGAGATAGGCACATCAAAGAATGGTGTCAAGAGAACCTCCGATTCTTCAACCTCTGCTTTGCCATGTCAGATCTCTACTCGGGTAACATGTCGCATGGTTTTCTTTTTATCATTCGTCTTATTCCGTCATATTAGTCAGTTGGTTTTCGTGTTTGCACTGTGGATCATGCTGTGCGAGTTCGATTGCGGTGGACGCTTCCTCTAGTTGACGTGGTTCAGGTGCACGTTACCCACGTGAGGCGCCCAGGTGCCAGGCCACACCTGAAGGGAGGAAAAAGCCCACGTTAGAACAAACGTCCGGCGACGGAAGAGGCTGGCGGCAGTTCGACGCTCGAGGGATTTGCCTGCTGTTGTGGGTCAGAGTTATCGCTGTTATTCGGGACCACTTTGATGATGGAGCTCCATGCGGGGTCGCCAGCGTGCAAACCATTGTACATCGGGCCCCCCGGCCCCTCTGCCACGGGAGGATGAGGGGGCAGCATGGTCCCTCCGTACATTGACATCGGCATGCCCTGCACGGAGAACAAAGGGTGTCTGGCGTCCGTCAGAGGAAGAGGAAGAGGGCTCGCGATCTACGGCGCGCGGCTTTGAGTCGTTACCTTCGGGAAGTCCATGTAGCTGTTGGGCAAATGCTGCGGCTGGTGGTAGCTGTTAGCAGGGTTAGCGATGCCCGTGTCGTCCTGCTCCATCGGCTGGTGCTGAGAGAAGGCAGACTGCTCCGCCTGCAGCTGGGGGTGCATCATGTGACTGCTCATCAGTGGCTGGGACCAACCAGACATGGCCTCTGTAGCGAAAACACAAGGGTCAGGAAATGGGTGCTAGCTAACAAGCGTGGAACGACTGAGATCGGTTCAAAGAACAGAAAACGGGGGGGGCTCACCGGATGCGCTGCCAACCCCGAATGACCAAATGCCTCCCTGCCCAACAGACGCCGTGTAGCTGGTGGTGAGGAGAGGCGGGTTGACGGAACCGGTCTGCCTGATCCTGGCCAGCCGCTCCGTGCCGATGGGCGGAGGAACCTTCCGGTCCTGCTGCGACGAGCTTCCCGGCTTCGGCTGGGGAGGAGGGGCCACGGCCGAGGCGGAGAGGGCTGAGGATGACACCGTAGAGGGAGGAGGGACAGGAGGTTCACCTTGTGGAGACGACACCATATAGCAGCAGTTAGTCAGGGCGGATCGACGCGTCAGAAGTAGCACTTCATAAAGGACTTAATGAGGTCCGTAAAAAAGCTGGTTCTCTGAAGAGGGAAGAAGAAAATGAAAAACAAGAAGGTGAGTTCGGTACCTGATGTCCACGGATGAGGGGAGAAGTGCTGCCTGCTGAACGAGGGGGTGCCGACACCCGCATGGCCCTGCAGATACACAGGGCTGCCGGGGATACTGGTGGCGTAGCTGGTCAAAGCTGCAAGGGAGGATCAATGAAGACAATATATTATTATTATTATTATTATTAACGGAAACACGGAACCCAAATGAGCAGAAAGGAACTCAAAACGAAAACAGAAGTACCGATGGGGCTGTTAACCATCCTCTGGGAGGCAGAGCGGAAACCAGGCGCCTTGGAGCTGTCCGGAGGAGGCGGGGCCATCATGTTCTCCATCTGGCCCATGCTCATGTAGGCCGGGGGGGCCGAGTACGACTGCTCTGGAGGCGATCGAGCCGGCAGATGGCACGCCCCCCACACCTGATTGTTTCCAACCTGCTGGGCAAACGCAAGCGATCAAAAACACGACCTCCCGCTTCAGACCGTTACAGGATCGCAGCGTCCATTATAAACGAGACGCCGTTTTACTATTTCTGTTTGAACTGACCTGGTTATTGTTATCAAAAATGCTGAAGTTGAAGAGACCTGCGGGGCCAAAGTTGGGGGGCATCTGCTGAGGCTTGCCTGCGTTGGCCACGTGCTGCATCTGTGAACCGTTCATCATCCCCAGGTTAGCAGAGACCTGGAGGGGGCCCGGGGCCTGGGCTGGGGGGGGCAAACCTGTGGGCTGAGACGTCTGGCTCTGTTTCAGGGCATCCTGCTGCGCATTAAAGGGCACAAACACAGACTGCTGCTGCTGCTGCTGCTGCTGCTCGGGGAGAGCGTAATAAGGCCCCGGTGGCTGCATACGGTGGGACACTCGGGGTGCGGGGGCCGAGAAGTGGGGGACGGTGGCGTTCGGGTGTGGGACGTTGTGCGAGAGGACAGCGGGAGGCGCTGCAGGAAGGTGGGAGCTGTGCTGTGGGTTGAGGAGGGGTGGAGCAGCGTCCGAGGACGGCACGGAGGAAGGAGGGAGCGGCAACTGCTGTCGAGGCTCTGGCTTGGGGGGCAAGGCCGTGGCGGGGGCAGGGAAGCCCGCCGCGTTGATGTTCTCACTGACGGAAGGCGGCTGGCTCTCTACGGGCGCAGCGGGTTTGTCCTTTCCAGGAGGCGCAACGGCGCTGGGCTCCGTTTTAGCCGACTTGGTGGGGGGCTGCGAGATGGCGCCGCCCGGCTGCTGGGGGGCAGACGCGGCGGTCGCCGTCGCCGAGCCGTGATGTGCAGGAGAACCTGCGCCTCGTACCGCGTTGCTGCCGCCCGCCGAGGCGGCGGCCAGCGATGCGGGAGCGACGCCGGCAGACTTGGGATCGGGGGCAAAGAGCTGCTTCCTGGCGGAGGAAGGCGCGGGGGCGCTCGGCTGGGCGTTGTACAGGGCGAGGTTGGAGGCGTGATGCCCCCCGACGGCCGCAGAGGCGTTAGGAGCGGCGGCGTTGGCGGTCGCGTTGGCGAGCGCCAACGACACGCCGGAGCCGCCCGTGCCGCTGTGCTCGCTGTGGGTGGGGTTGGCTCTGGGCTGGCCGCCGGCGGCGTTGGTTCCCCCGTTGTGTTTGGGGGAGCCGTTTGCGCTGCCGGGGCTAACGGGACGCACGGGGAAGGGCCCCCAGGTGCTGGCGGACGGGGAGAAGGTGCCGCCGAACTGGGCCATGGGCAGCCGGGGGTGTCTGATCTGGTGCATGGTCTGCGCCGCCAGCAGGGCGAGCTGGGGGTGGGCGTACGCCAACGGCAGCGACACGGGGAAAGGCTGCCTGACGTTCGGCGACAGCCCTTTGCCCATCTTCCCCCCGACCTGAGAGGAGGCCGAAGACGAGGATGAAGACGATTGGAATGAGACGCCTGTGGGGGTGACGTACGAGCCGAGCGTTTTGGGCCCAGCCGCCGAACCGCTGGAGGCTCCCGAGGAAATGCCGAAGGAAGCCGAGCTCGCTTTGGAGCCCGGGGCTCTGATGTGATTCCGGGGGATCAGATCTTCGAGCTCTTTGGCCGGGTCTTGGATTAGAGCGTTGATCAGCTGAACTGCATACCTCGTCGACTCCGTGCCTCCTCTGAAACGGCAAAGCACACTTTATCAGTGCTGAAGGTTAAACACGACGATTTGCACCACGGCCCCGTAGAAATGAACGACATCACAACACCCTCCTCCACGCCGGCTGTGGAGGTGTTTACAGTCCACCAGGGGGCGTTTCTGTTACCTTATGGTGATCATCCTCTCCCCGTTCTTGTCCTTCTGCTTGTCCACGTCAATGTGAGCGCCCGTCACGTCCTGGATGGCCGTGATGTTGCAGCCTCCTCTGCCCATGATCCGAGACACGACAGAGGCCGGCACAGACAGCTTCTTTGATCTTCAGAACAACCAGTGACATTTCATTAATCACCGCGTGTGTGTGTGTTTACACAGGCAGATGGTAAACCAATTTCAAGAGCCATCTTTCTGTTATAAAAGCGTTTCCATTCGTAAACCGGTGAACTTACACAACCACTGACCTTCTGACCACCTCCTTCCATCCTTCTTCTCTCTTCTGGCCTCTTTTGGGGCTTGTGAGGCTGAGTTTACTGCTGGGGGAGGAGAGAGGAAGACCCATGGTCCTGAATGGGGAGGGCAGGGAGTGGGAGGAGGACTCGATTGCGTCCGAAGCTCTGCGACAAATTGCAAAATGATTACGTTCAGTTGATCAATTACAAAATAATGAAGATGCAATTTGTTCCTGGCTGAAAATACAGGGACGTTTTTGAAGTACAATGGAGGTTAAAGTGAAAATATTACCAGTCTTCACATAGAAATGACATTTTCGAACCCGAGACAAGCAGCAGGCCCAACGATAAACGTGCACGAGGCCAAACAGAACTCACCTTTGCACTGGTTTCGAGACGGAGACTGTGACCTTGTTTTCCACCTTTCCGTCAGTGTGTGGGTGAGGAAAGTGTCTCTTCTCTGGGCCGCGCGGGAGAATCTGGGACTGGGTTGGCCCTGATGGGAGGGCTGATGAAGAGGAGGAGGAGGAGGAAGAGGAAGAGGAGGATGCGGATGAGGGAAGGTCAGGGAGGTAGCCGAGCTCCTGACTTTTGCCCCCGCTGCTGCTGCTCTCGCTGGCACAGTCGGTACTATCCAACGGGTCAGAATCACTGTTGCCACCGGTAACCCCGCCCCCTCCACCCCGGGGCTCGCCGTGGATCTTGTTCTTGTCAGCCTTATGCTGTGCAAGTGCGACCTGGAGGGAAGACAGGAGGACTTTCAGCACGGAGATCGTGAGTCAAAGGTCAACGTGATAGAGCCGTACGGACCTGCGGGTCCTGTAATATGATTGGCTCGTTGGGCGCCGAGTCCTTCGTCTTGTTCTTTTTGTTCTTGCGATTGGTGCTTGGGGTGGTGGCAACGCTCGCTCGCTTCTTACCAAAGACCGTTGTGAAAGTGGCGGAGGTGGCCGATATTCCGATGGTGGTGGTGGTGGTTGCACTCGGAGGCTCGATGGGCACCTCCGTTTCTGAAAGCGGGGACAGGATGATTCCCAACCGTCATTCTAGCACAACTTCAAAAGGTCGATAAAGTGCCATTTTGCCATCTCTAAACAGAAAAGGTACCATCAGCTGAATCCTCCTTCTCCTCCTGCATCTCAGAATCATCCTCCTGAGGCTTTTGCCCCTCCTCTTCCTCCTGCTTCCTCTTCTGCTCCTCCTTCTTTTTCTTGCGTTTCTCCTTACGCTTCTCGCGTTTGGCAGCCAGGGCCTGCTTCTTGCTCTCCTCTCGGGACTGTCGCGCACAAACACAAAGTCGTAGAAACAAGTGATTATCCTCACCTTGTGTGAGCAGCACACACAGAATGTAATAACTGCATAATAACAGAGACATTACCTTCTCCAAGTCCAGCTCCTTCAGGAGAATGCTAGCGTTCTTGTTGGCCTCGGCCGCCTGCTGGTCTTTGGCTTTGACAATGGTCTCCATGCACTGGTGGCACTTCTTCAGCAGCTCCTGCAGCAAAAGGAAACCAATGCACGGAATTATGGCTCTTAAACATGCCCGTCAATTTTTACAGCTCAGTGTGTTTTGCAGACAAATGAAAAACAAATGGCTACCTTGTCCGCGATGGTGGCGATATATCTCATGCACTCGATATCCGATGGGAACTGGTTGACTTCTTTCACAAGATACTGAACCACTTTGACATGACCCTAAAAATAGTCAATCGAAAAAATGTTAGGAGAGCCAAAGAATATTGTGAACGCAAAAGCAAAAATCATGGTTCTTGTAAAATCACACCTTGCGAAAGGCAGCCATGAGCGGAGTGATCTTGCGGTTATCTGCTGCATCCACATCAGCACTGGCATGCACCAAGAGCTGGACCACATCAAAATGGCCACCGTTCGCCGCCAGCCAGAGAGGAGTGTTCCCTTTCTTGTTCCGAACATCGATATGAGCACCTCTGCAAGGATTAGGAAGGAATCACAAAGATCAAATTGGCAGCAGGTTGTGTTAAAAGCACCCGATGAGTTCTCCAAATGTTGCCTTCATGCCTCACTCAAAAGTGTGAAACCCGATTTAACTAGAAAAAAAAGAGCCTGAAACACAGACGACAGCAACCATTAGAGACTTGTAAGAGCTCTTACCTGTTTATAAGCAGCTCACAAAATTTGTAGTGCCCTTTATCGGCAGCGATGGTGAGGGCAGTATCTCTGGAGGAGGGAACAGGCGGGGCGTTTACATCAGCGCCTTTGTCGAGCAGCACTCGGCCCACCTCCGCGTATCCTCCCGAGGCGGCCTCCATCAGGGGAGTCAGGCCGGTCTGCGAGAAGGGAGTTCATTCTCAAATTCATTTTCAACTCTTGAAACCGGAGGGGGATAAATGCGACTCGAGGCCGCTCACCTTCGCCCGATGCTCGACATTGGCCTTGCGATCGAGCAGCAGACTGACGACCTCAGCTCGCCCTTGGAAGCAAGCGAGAGTCAGCGCCGTGTTTCTGTTCGTCTCGATCTGGGCGTTGATGTCTGACCCCATATCGAGCAACAGCTTCACTGCCGGGACGTGACCATTCATAGCTGCCAGCATCAGAGGTGAGATCCCCAGCTTGCTGCCAGTCCTGTTGAGAATGTACACAAATAGGATTTAATGTTTAAGCAGTCATTTTGCTTTGTCATTTTTAAGTGTACCTCCATCTCTAAATGTGCATTTTGGTTACATTTAGCATCATTTTTCTACAATTCAACAAAGCTAATGCTACGAAGTCTTGGTTTTTAAGTCACTTCCTTACCGTTTCAGCTCCTGTCTGAGACAGTTTGGCTTAAAACGTGTCTACAAAGTAATAAATTAATCATTTTCATGGTCATATTGAGGTCTGTTTCTCTCATACCGTGAGGTCAGAGTGAAAACGAAAGATCTTGACGCTCACCTGGAGTTAATTTCTGCTCCAGCGTTGAGGAGAATCTTGATAATGTTTACGTAACCCCCAGAAGCGGCGAGGCTGAGAGGCGTGTAGTCGGACACGTTACGATGTTCCTTATTGGCGCCGCGAAGCAGCAGTAACTCAACCACCTGACAAAACAAGTGATGGTAATGCAGAGTTGTTACGGGTACGGACAGCAAAGAACGAATGAGGACGGCCAACGTTGTGAAATAAAAACTCAAAGTACCTCCTGGCGGCCCCCAGAGCAGGCCAGGGAGAGGGGCGTGTCTTTGGTTCTCTCGGACTGCGCCTCAATGTCACCTCCTTTGTCCAGCAGCACTTCTACAACTCCTACATGTCCAGCAGTGGCTGCCAGGATCAGAGGAGTGAAACCTATCGGGAGGAGGAAGGCCCTTCTCTTACTTTACACTGAAGAACTCAAGTCACACCTTTCTACTGTTAATATCAATAGATGTCTTTTCATTAACATGCTTTCACACCTTTTTTGTCCCGATGCTCAATGTTGGCTCCCCGCGCGATGAGGACAGACACAAGTTCCTCATGTCCTCCCGCACACGCCAGCGTCAACGCCGTGTCATGATTACTCTCCGTCTACGCACACACACACACACACACACACACACACACACACACACACACACACACACACACACACAGGCTTAAACTTGACCACCTATCATTTGCTGGGTAATTTCTTTTATTTCCGAATTGGCATCGTCTTACGTGTGCATCTATGTCAACAGAGGGGTAGAGGGGCAAGACTGAAGGAGGCGAGGCGATGTTGGCGGGCATCTGTGTGGGCGGCTGGGACAGGGGTGTGGGTGAGGTGGTCGTGTTCAGCATGGGCACTCGGCTGCTCACAGCTGCGACAGTGAAAGGAGATAAAGGATTGAGCAGACCCTTACAGCCGATGAAGGGAAACGGGCCTCCATTCAGGTGCAGCAGCAAATCCACTTGCCTGCCATGATGTCATCCAGCGTGTCTGTGAGCGTTTGTGCAGGTGTGGCTACCATTAGCCCATCTGGGGCCTGGTGAGGTAGCATCCCTGGGCCCAAGCCAGCCAACTGTTGACCCTGTTGTTGTTGTTGGCCCAGCATTTGTTGCCCCACCAGTACTCTCTGTAGGTCCGGGCTGGTGCTTCCGGGGTAGTCGGCAGGGTTGTATTCAGGCAAGGGTTGAATGGGGACGAAGGCGGCCTGAAGAGGTGGAGGCGGCGGCTGGGGCTGGGCCTGCGGTGAGGGGGGGAGTGGAGGCTGCTGTGGCGACGGAGGCCCGTCCCTGTAGAGGATTGTGCCCACCTGAGGAAGCTTGGGGTAACTGTCCTCTTCCCCATCTGCCTCTTCTTCGGAACTCTCCACGTCATCATCATCATCATCATCCTCCTCCTCCTCTTCCTGAAATTTCACACAAAACAAGCCTCGAGAATCAATGAACAGTGTCCCAAGTCGCCAGAATAATGTAAATATCAGTGTTTCACCTCTTCGCCTTCGTCTCCTGGCTGCTCCTCTTGCTCCCCATCCTTGTTCGCGTCTTCATCTGTGTCAGAGCTGGTATGTGCCAGGGCGCCAGGCGTTGTGGGAAGGGGTCCCGCAGCAGACGCCATACCTCCGGGCCCCGGTCCTGGACCCTGGCTCTGTCCCGCCTCCTGCTCCTCCTTTAAACCCTTTGCCTCCATGTACTCTTTGGTGAACTGTTGCTGTGTTTTTAGCTGCAGCTGGCGCTCCACCTTCTGCAGCTCCTTCAGGATTTTCTTCTTTTTCTGCACCTAGTTAGGAGACACTCGTATCTCTATTTGACTTCGGAGACAGCGCAAGAACCTGCCAGCCAAAGGGAGGAGGGACTGTACCTGCTCCTCGCGGCTTTTCTTCAGCTCCTCAATCTTGTCTTTGGTGAGCGGCTCCCCCTGAATGAGCTCCAGCGACTGGAGCTGCGCTTTCTCAATAGCACTGATCCTCTGGCCCAGCTCGTTCAGCTTTCCCTCCGTCTCCTCCACGATGCACTCCAGAGGCTGACATAAGTGAAAGGGCGGCAGGGGCTCCGTTTCAGGGCCACGGCCAACCGAGCTGGGGACACCCGACTGAAGCGCTGCCTGTCTCTGTTTGGACACACCTGCATTAGAGAATTTGAAGATGCTGAGAATTAGAAAGAGCCACCAATTAAAATCCTTAGAAATACAGACAACAGGTCGATTCCTTTGAGAAGGACGTTTCGTGGACGCCATCAATGGCTGATGAGACATGCGTGTCCCATTTTACCTTTGCTGGAGATGGGTGGGGGCGTGGCGAGATTCGACGGGGCTCGGTCGGGCTCTTGAGGGGGCACTACCATAGCGAGAGCTTGGAATGGGACGCGAGGAACCTGCCACAACAAGATGTCAATAGATTTGACTCGTACTTAAACCATGTGCGTCCTCCAGGATGCTGCCCTTCTCTTACCTGAGAGGCATCTTGGGAGGGGGGAGTGAGTTGGGAGAGGTCAGGGGCTGGGACAGAGAGAATATTGTTGGGGTAGTCCAACAGGTAGGAAACCACATTGGTGTGGCCACCCTTAGCAGCTTCTATCAACATGGTCGACCCATCCTATAGAGACAAAACAGACGGCAACATGTTAGTACTACCCCCTCACAGAAAAGCACGTACACAACAACTGATCCAAAGTGTGCATGTGTGAGTGCGTATATATATATAATGTGTTACTTTGAGTCTGTGTGTGGGATCCGCTCCATGTGCCAGCAGCAGCTCCACCACAGCCAGATGTCCCCCAGCGCAGGCCAGAGACACCACCGTGTGATCGTTGTTAGCCGTGGCTCTGTTCACATTCGCACCTGGAACAAAAGAGACCCACGGAAACCCATCGCATGAAATATCAGACCCATTGTTTTTAACGGGTACCAACTTTCAAATAAATTTTTACGCTTTCAACATTAAAATAAAGAAATTAAATAATAAGCATTTTCTAGCTTGCAATATAGCGTACACATTGAACAAGATCTGCGTTCGGAAAACACGAAGAGCTGCACCTACGTGCGTCCCGGCATCAGCGCTTGTTGCACCTCGCTCATCCAGTTAGCATCGGTGCGAGTCGTCCGCGTTGCGTCTACTTTGCGCTTGTGTTTTTCATGAAACTTTCACTAAGACTTTTGAAATATACACTACCGTTACTGTATAAGAATAAGTGGTCGGCGTGTAGTAAAGGTTAATACAGTCGAGGGTGTACTGATAACAGCGCAGGGAGGGTTCATAAAGGTAAATATACACGTAAAATAATAACATATGGCGTTGTTACTTTGCGAGGGTCCTGGAACATAACACCCCCGATAAAGGAGGGAAGACCGCATATTTAAATCGGATCTGAGCAGCTAGTCAACAACGCACCTTTGCTGATAAGGAACTGCACTGTACACAGATGGCCTGCCCTTGCTGCCTTCATCAGTGGCGTCCTTCCTCCTTCAGACTCGTGTTCCTGGGGGACAAACATCATGTTGCGATTGGTAAAGCTTGGGTTCAACCAAACAATAAAGGGTTTAACATCAATGACAAAGAGGATCTGGATCATGGAATACCAGGTTGGCTCCAGCCTGCAGCAACACATCTGCCACATCAGTGTGTCCGTTCTCGCATGCGTATGTCAACGCTGTGTCACCCGTTGCTGTGGTGGCATGAACGTTTGCCCCTGAGTGACAAAACCAAGAGGTTTGGACTGTAAGCGCAGTATTCCCCAGATATTTTTAAAATGCATCCAACCTTTCCACCTTTCCTCTTGCTCACCTGCAGCCAGTAAGTACTTGACCAGCTCGAGGTGGCCTTCCTGCGCAGCCTCCATTAGAGGTGTGGAGCAGCCCAGTTCGATGTCGGCCCCTGCTTTGATGAGGAAGTCAGCCACTTCCAAGAAACCTCCGCAGCATGCCAGCGTTAACGCCGTCTCCTGGGTCTCCTCTGTCTGGGCATTAATGTTAGCACCTGGATGACAGAACAAGAAAAGCTAAAGGATGAGTGGCTGCTTTGATTCCCATCACACGGAAAGCATATACAATTGAATAAATCGGAAAACAGAATAGGATGTCAATATAATTTTCACAAATGTAGCTTCCATTTGCAAGCGGTGGGTGTAAAGCCTTCTCACCTTGAGCCAGCAGCAGGGCAACCATTTCCTCATGTCCCTCTCTGGCTGCCTCCATCAGAGGAGTGTAGCCCTCGTCATTGACCTGGACAAAAAGAGAAGCATCATAGCTACAAGAATAAGGAGTAGAAGTACTTTATGTCTGTGTCTCGCTGAGGACGGAACGTTTTAGCGGACTACTTGTGTGACATTGACACTGTGTGAGGCAGATCCGTTGCTGTAAAGGACCAGGAGAGACCATAAAAACCTGAGGCCGTGTTATTTCCTCTGGCATGCCGTGGGCTTGTGTCCAAGCAGTACGCGATCTCACTGCGAGCGTTGGGAATTCATTTATTTTAAATAACAGTCAAATATAAATAAATAAGCAACTGTTTTTCACCCATCATAATGTTGCATTTTGTGTTTTGAGGCTCACTTTTGTAACTGTTTTTTTTATTAGTATTAAGTCAAAGTTTAGACTTCATAAAGATGAAGTAGAGATGAAGATGAGGTCCACGGGGACATCATTAATATATGCCGACACAGCTCCAGTGAGGCAAGTGAAAAGTCTTTCGGCATCCGTCTCTTCACACACCTCCTCCAGGTTGGCTCCTCTCTCGATTAGCAAGGCTGCCAGCTCTACGTGTCCTCCGCAGGCTGCAAGGGTAAGGGGCGACTCGAAGGAATCCGCCGGCATGTTGACCTGGGCGCCGCTGTCCAACAGTAGCCGTGCCACCTCCACATGGCCGTCCTGGGACAGCGAGACACACAGAGGATGTAGAGATAAGGACCTGAATAAATCTATGGCCTCACGTTTCAATTAATATACAGTCAAGCACAGTGCGAGAGCTACTAAGGGTTTTTTTGGGTTGCATCTCTAATCTGACAATGATACAAAAGGGAACAAATTAAAACAGAACGCATGGATATAATCACCACCTGTAGCTTGGATGCCTCCACTGGACAGCCCAATTGAAATTTACATCCATGCATACCAAGCATTACATAGGAAAAGATTTGAATGAATTCAGCTTTCAAGTGTATTTTTGTTTAAATCTGTCATATCACAAACCTTTCCATATAATCTGGTACAAATATACAAATCAAGAAAAAGAAAGTAATATTGTTAGAAAATGATCCTGCAAAATTCTCTAAGTAATAATCATTTCTTCAAAAAACAAAAAACTGCACCGAATCCCGAGTTTAAAGAACAGTGTGGAGGTTTAGGTCAGATGCTCACCATGCACGCCTCCATCAACGCCGTGTGCATCTCATCGGTTTTGTGTTCTTGATCTGCGCCAGCCTCCAACAGAAAACGCACCATATCCAAGTGACCTGCAGGACAAACAGCAGCATACGCTTAATACCGGATCACTGGCGAAGACCATAGCATGGCACAGAACCCAAATATATCAATCCACAAGTCCTGACCTTTATAGCAGGCAAGCGTGAGAGCACTCTCTTTAAACTCATTGGAGTGTGTGTTGATTCCAGCGCCGTATTCCAAGAGTACCCGTGCCACCTCCACGTGGCCGGCACTGGCCGCCTCCATTAGAGGCGTGTGTCCGTTCTCATTGTGGTCCTCGATGTTAGCGCCCTCTTTGAGCAGCACCTTCACCACATCCACAAAACCACCGGCACACGCGTACGTCAAAGCGGTGTTACCTGGAAGACAGCAAAGAGAATAGTCTGAATGAATGCAAAGGGGAGAGAGAGAGAAAAGAAAAGAAACTTAACAGTAGAGACACGAGGGGGGGGGGGGGGGGTTACCTGTGGAGGATTGTGCATTAACATCTGCCCCGTGGACCAGAAGCAGTTTGACAATGTCCACATATCCTCCACTGGCAGCAGCCATGAGCGGTGTTATGTCCCCTTTGATGCCCCGGTCTTCTACATTAGCATGCATGGCTAGCAAAACCTACGGGTGAAGGAAGACGTCTTGAGATTTATAGGACTGCAACATGTGACAAGATGAATGACCGAAAGCATCACTAATATTTTACTTGGCAGAAAAGCAACATTTCTGTACAGATACTAGACTCCAGACATGAAAATCAATTACTTTTCATCACATTGCAATAAAGCGTTCCCCCACACACCTGTGCAAGTTCGTAGTAGCCTGCCGAACAGGCGAGGCACAGCAGGCTCTCGCCTTCCTCCGTGTGCTCGTTGACGCTCCGGCCTTCGTCCAGCAATTTGCGAACAGCGTTGACGTCCCCGTCTGAGCACGCCTCCGCTAAACTACGGCTGAAAATAACCAGACTGCTACAATTACTGCCACTGTGACAGGTGAACACACATACGCCTCATTTCTCCAATGAAGTTCGGGGGGACAAACACGCATACACATGCAATAATATTGTATGTGCAAATCAGATTCGAAAGAACAAAATAGTCACATTAAAGATGGTAACCAGTTTGTAACCACAGTCGTCCCTTGTTTGTCACAGTTCTTACATTCCACGACCCACCCACCCACCCACCCCACCCAAGATAGGTGAAAATCCGCAAAGTAGCGACACCATATTTATTTTACATGTATTTTTAGCTCTAGGAAACCCTCCCTGCACAGTTAGCAACCCACCCTCGACCGCATTACCCCTTCCCACACGCCTACAAACACTTTTGTATTCTAATACACTAGTGTATGTTTCAAAAGTCTTTTTTTTTTTCTTTTTAGGCTAGAAAATTCTTATTTTATCAATAAAATAATGGAAATGTAAACATTTATACACACCGCAGAATCCCGCGATATAGCGGAGAATCCGCAGAAAGTGAACCACGATGTAGCGAGAGACGACTGTACATCACAAAGAAAGGCTCTGATCACACACAGACTCATCATCATAGGTTCAGCCACCTCAGAAACACCTGAGAAAAGCATGACATCGCTTTGAGCTGCATGTCTTCCCCTCGTTTTCTCATGCATTTTCTGTCTCACCTTCTGTCACGTAAAAAAAAAAAAAAAGCACGACGCGTCTGTGGAATGTAGGACCAAATTAATTTGGTCTGCAACTCCTACACATTGAGGTCAAAGGTTGCCAACATTTACAGTATGTATCCAAATACTGCTAGAAACCAACGCAAAGTGAGACACAAGGTCTCTGACTGCAGGTGCAACATACCAGGAGAACAGCTCCACTGATTCTTAGCCATGGATCTCTGTGTGATCAGCTGCTAACCGTGTGCAGGACGAGCTGCCATGTGGCAGGGTCAGCACGGGGGAGATACATACTTGTCAGCTTGACCGGCGTTGAGTGTGTTTTCGGCTCTCATACGGGTCAGGGCTGCCGCGGCTTCGTCCAGGGCGCAGCTCACAGACGATGTCAGCCGTCGGAGCACTTCGGGGTCTGCAAAAGCTTTACCATCGGCAGTGGACAGTTTACCGATGCCTGCCGAACACCAAGAGGGTAGAGGTGCATAGGGCAAGGCGAACGACAGGGGAGCACAACCACACCAGACCAGGTGAAGAAGCAAGTCCAGTCCAGCCAATCCAATCCAGAGTTAGTAGCAGCATACAGGAAAAAATAACACACGCAGAAAACACACAAGCATTTGTTAATATGGCTTAAAACGTTTTACTGTCAATACACCATCTATGATTCTTAATTTCTGTTCGGCCAAATACTTTGCCAAGTGGTACAAAACACTGTCCATGTAAGACTAAACCTAGAATGAATAGAGCGAGGAATACTGCTACTTCTGTAGACTGATAGAGATTGGTCCCGGCGAGAACATGAATCTATAATGTGAATTATAGATGGGTAATATGCAGAGATTGTGAGAGAAACAGAAACCGGACACAATGGTCAACAAAGCACAGCTTAGAGAGTAACGGTGTGATAATCGACGTGTCTATCGGTGAAAGAGGAAAAAATGCAAAAGAGGGGAACGAGAGGGAAAAGAGCAAACAGGAGGAAAATCCCAGCTGCCGCTAATAAGCAACAGTGAAAGATGTCTTTCAGAAGACAGTACAAGACCCATTTCCCCCCCAAAAAAATGAGATAGCTTTTGTTTTAAGGACATTCCTAAAAAAAAAAAGAAATTAGCAAAAATGACCAGAACAGAAAGGAGTGCTGCTTCTGCTTTTGAACTTTTCAGCTTCAGCAATACATTAGAGACAAAGTGAGCTCCGGGCTTTGTGGTGGCTCCTGTGATTTGACCACTAGGCCTGTGACTCAAGCTAAACTTAGCATGGCTCTCAGACAAGCATTGCGCAATGCTTCTCAAGTTAGAAGAAAACAAGAGGTTGAGGAAGTTGATCATTAATGTTTATGTCACGGAAGGCAAAAAGCTGGCCGACCCCAAAACAGACCGATCACACAAGCACACCGTGAGCAGCAGGAAAACATCAGACCGCGTTTATCCTCTACGTCTGATTTCAGCTGAATGAACCCTTAGCCCACCAGAGCAAAGGATAGACAGATATTCTTTGGTTTGGGCTGAAGCAACTAGCCACTGCGCTACCAACACAGCATATGATCTAAATAAACACTTTACCCCGGACTCTAGCTAAAACTCAACCCGGGGTTTGTTTGAGCACAATCCACGCCACAACGCAAGCGCGCAAACATCACTCAGATGTGACCAAAATCAGTCGTCATCCGCTATGATCGACACGAAATCAAATCAAATCATTTATCCAGATTTCAGGCGTTGCCATTTTCAAATCAAATTCTCAACAGCATTCGAGGTTTTGATGTTCTTTATTCTCAAAGTGGCCACAAAAAATGTCTTCAGCCCCCCGCATGCAACCTGCATCTGGCTGTTGCACTACGGCCCAAAGGCGCCACAGCCCACGGGATTAAATGAAGATCCAGGTTAAAAGAGATTGGGAGAGTGTTTAACCACAAGCACCATGTTCCCGCGCTGCTCTGAAAACTCATGTTTACACAGATAACATGATCTATCTAGTGATTCTAAAATAAAATGTTGGGGCAGGTATAAATACCAACTGCTGATTCAGGACATCCCACTTGCATTCACTCTAATCTGTCAGCAATGAAGAGAATTTGTATTCATAATGCAGGGAAACTTCTTCATGCTGCTCATTTGACTTCAAATGAATTCACACTGTTTGATATTAAAGTTTAGCATTCATAAAGATGAAGAGTAGGAAAAAATGTAAAAACATGGAACATGTTGGGGTGTTTTACCACAATAACAAGCTGTTATCTCAGAATAAAATGACACCACGAGAATTGAAAAGTGATTCGGGGTGACAAAGTGGGCTTTGTAGCATGGTTTCTCCGGACCATTTCCAGCAGTTTGGGTCGAGCTTGTTGCATTCAGGTTAAGAGGAGCCTCAGCTAATGAGGTACCTGCACAGCTTGTTCCAGTTACTAGTGTTTCTTGTAGTTAGTTAAAGACGTGTAGTAATTACAGGAATTCGCCTATTGTTTCAAAAATCCTTGTGTTCCATTATTAATAAGGAAAAGAAATGTAATAGACGCATTTAATCATTTTTAGTTACATCTTGACTATTGATTACTGAAGGATTACTGTGCTAAAGGTCTGATCTTTCTGGCGCATTTAGCAGATTTGCATCTGCTTTAATCCTGAATTTTCCGGAACATGAACCCTGCAGGATTAACAAGCCCTCCTGTTGACAAATATCTCCGATCAGATCATTGAACTTATTTAATTACCTCTGCTCTTGAATGCTGTACTATTGAGACTTTGTTGTACATCTGCTGTGACAAATACTATAGCTGCCTAAACCAGATGGTGGTTGGATAGAGCGGTAACACATTTTTCATTTTGTCTTTTCTTTAGCTCTTTCTGCAAATTGCTTTGCGATGTTCTCAAAAGAGACAGGTTAGGTGGTTTCCACACAAACCTGGAGCAGCAACATTACCGGAGTTTGACAAAGTCAGGCTCACGCTGCAGGGGATTTGAAATCCTGACATTTACTAAATGAGCTTCATGCACACACTACAATATTAAAAAGCAGGGCCTGACACACTACGGATTTTCTTTGTGTTTCTTGAGCCCAAGGGAGAACGGAAGGCCCCGCATCAGGTGATCCCTGGAGTAGCTGCTGCGTAACAAACAAAACGACTAACGAAGAATTTCTAACGGCCATCTTATTTGACAGCAAGAGAGCAAGAATGGATGAGGAAAAGCTGTCTATTATTCAGCGACAGCAGGAGGTGAGCTTGTCAATTTATTTGGATGTAAAAACAAAATACTGTTCAGCAATTATGCACACTGCGCCTCTGCTGTGGGATTAGAAGTCCACCTGCTGATTACTGCAGGCCTTTTACGCAGCCTGCCCAAGGTGGGACGGGTGTAGATTTACTCGTATTACGGAGGGTTTGCATTGTTACACCTGTCAGACAACAATGGACGTAGTGAGATGCAAATCAGATGCGAGGGGGAAGGACAGGCCAGGGGTGTGATAATGACTTATGCAACCCACAGCCAGAACATTAAAACGTCAACTATTAGCTGTTAGCAGCTAACTCTAAGAAGAAGACAATTAACTGAAAATGGGGGGTTTTATTTCAGAGACAATGCAAGTTTCAGGAGACCCTTACTCTATTAGCAGAGGATGAGCGCCAATTCAGTTTAGAGAAATCCGTCTGCCCAGTGAATATTTGCATAATATATCAACTAAGATATACTTAAAACCTTCACTTTAATAGTTTCCTGCAACACAGCGACCTGCTACAGACCTAATTTAAAAAATCCATTCAAAGGGGTGTCAGTCAGCTTGTGTGCAAGATGGTCTGCACAGCCTCTCCTCATCCCCACATGACAAAAATGAAAAGAAATTCGTCAACTTCCAGTCAGCAGCAGGAAACTGCCACACTTGTTATGGTGGCTTTGTACTGTTGCAAGATGAAAACAGTGTCATCATAACTACAAGGTCTCAGTGCTATAACTCAGCTCTAACTCGGTGTTAACAGCTACCTCAAATGAGACATTTTCATCAAAAGGTCTCCAAGTTTAAATTAAATTATGCAAGCCGCCATCTCTTCTGTTACAACTAGTGAGAGCGAAAGGAGTATAGAACGAGATTAGCCATTAGCCGTTCAACACTCTGCATGCTGTGGGCTCAAGCAGCTGCAGCGTTAATCTGTCCTGTAATATTCACAACCCTAAATGAGGCCAGGACACAACCCTGATTAATTAATCTACACGTACTTTCTAACAGTAGATCACAAGTTCAACTTGTATTCATTTAACCAAATCACTTTAAAGCCATACACTGATAACGACACTGGTAGAACCATCAGAAACTTTTATGGCCATTTCAACCTTTAGGTTTAATACAAATTAACACCTTAACCTTTAGAGACTTTGAAATGAATGTAAAGGAAATGCTGAAAAGTCAGAGCTTAAAGTTGCACGTCAAGGAAACTAAGGTTAGATGGGACTTGACAGGTGTGGCTAACAGAGCCCTGCAAATGAACATCTGTCATGACATAGAAGAGAAGAGGCATTCATACCTGCGGCTTCCAGCAGAGCTTCGAGTCGGGCCTGCGTCTCCGGATCAACAGTCCTCAAATCGACTCCGTCTGTAGCGCTGGACAGCAGCAGCTCTGACGCCGTCTTCATGATAGGGTTATCAAGGTCTTCCTGGTCCAAAATGAACGACTCCACCTGGAAGAGGGACACGAAAAGACAGCAAAGAATTTACGAGCCCTTTGACAGACTGTCAAGATAGTTTACCAGCAGTATTCTATTCAGCTCTAGATGTGTATAAGCGTTTGTTATTTAGCTCAAACAGAATTACATACTGGCATTAGGAGGGTTACTGAATAAAGATGAATGCATTAATAGTACATTTATGTATTCGTTTTACAAGTGGCCCCACAGGCATTGTGCGCGTGTTTATTTAGAATTGGAAATCCTGCATACATGCTGAGTTTCAGATGAAAATCAACAGAATAACAATCTCAGACCTATGCTTTGGCCCCCTTAGCTCTAATGTACGACAGTGTGCAACACCTTCTACACTAATCCTCAACAATTGTGCTCTATTTACTTAGCTGTTGTGTCATTTAATGTTACAAAGGACCCATTTTGAGCAGCATACCAAAGCTTTGAAACGATCGGGGAAGACAGAATTGATCAGACACTTTGGCGCTTTGAAAAACATAAAGTTATTCTGTAGCCATTTCCAATAACAAAAGGTGTGAGTCTCATTAACGTCAGTAAACCGATCTAGAAATGCCGATGAATGGCTGGACGACATTGTACGTCATACAGGCAAGCAGGAAAAAACCTGTTTGGTCAAGAGGCAAAGCTTGTGTGCGAGTGTGTCGTTTTACTGTAAGAGGCTTGGCTACAGCCTGACTTAGAAATAACCGCGTAGGATGCTCCATTTTAATAAATTAACTGAATTTCAGAGGAGAAACTTGTTGCACGTTTAACAGCAAGAAGACCACATCCATCCGTCTCTGCACTGAAGTCCAAAATTGGAGGAATCTTTCAAAATCAGTCGCGCCAGATTACCCTAGCCTACATTTGTGCTGCCTGTTCACTAAAGGTTATGTTACATGCGCTTCACTGTAATGGCAGGTGTTGCGTGTGCGCCGGCTATA
The DNA here is from genome assembly GCF_040956055.1 of Brachionichthys hirsutus. Taxonomy (NCBI): domain Eukaryota; kingdom Metazoa; phylum Chordata; class Actinopteri; order Lophiiformes; family Brachionichthyidae; genus Brachionichthys; species Brachionichthys hirsutus. The sequence goes on from NC_090902.1 coordinate 10,183,159, forward strand.
CAAACATCTGAACTACACTAGGAATGACACCAAATGATCGACTGAAAGCAACATTACAGGAAGCTGGTTAAAACGTGCAAATATCTGGCAACATCTCAGCAACCGTATTAAATCGATCATCCACTAAGCGGGACCAGAGTCACAATACTGACAGTGACATTAACAAAATTTCAAAAAAAAAAAAGCCACACTGTACCCAACAAATGTTTTTTTACCGTGCAAATTGATTGTCTGATACGGCCGAGTAGAACTTTGAGGGAAAATATTAATGACACATTTTAGAACAAATATTAACACACATTTTGAACTTTCATATTTAGTCAGTATCAACAGCTGGTCCAATGCCTGTGGCTCAAATTTATGAGACTACTGGTATTTGACATTTGTCATCTTCAAGGTAATTTACCACCTACACACAGATGTGTTCTCTCATACTGGCTTACCTTGCAGTCACTGGAGAAATCAAATTAGAAATAAAGATTACGTTTTTAAATTACGCATTGCATCCTTCTACAAAGAATATTTAAACTTTCAGCTGGCGGGCTATCCTATAGCATTTTACTGACAGTTTTAGTGAGATAAAAAAATATTAATAGCACATGGTAAATCATATATAGATTAATAATACAAAGCGTAGCATATATGGCAGACATTCAAACTAACTGGTGCACGGTTTACGAACATGGTAGGATTTGTATTTTATTATTATAAAAAGTAATATGATTAAGCGGTCATCATTGAATAGTTTGCTAAAAAACATTTGGTGTCTGTGTCCGTATATGACCTGCAACCTGGAAGTTAGGGACAGACCGATAGCAAATGTGAGGTGAAATTCCACATTCAGCGATGTGCAGGAAGTCAGCTAAACGATAGGGACACAGAGCAACCCATGGGGGATGTAGTTCTACCAGCGCCTTTATAATCAACAATGGAGATCAGTCTTCACTATTAATGAACTACAGTTGCCTGAGTGTTGGTATCCAGAGAGCTGGAAAGGCCGGGAATGGCATTTGCTTAATCCTGGGACTCAAATTTTAGCTACAGCCCAGAGCGGTGAGTTCTCTGCTGGAATACACCACCACAACAAAGGCAGACTTTCAGGCTTATCTAGCAGGCTGCGCGAGTAAAGAAACGTGGAGTTCACACATCTGGAGTTTGGTTCCACTGCCCAAAATGTCATTATAAAAATTAATGTTCAAACAAATCGAATTGAGGCTGGTATCAGCGGGCGTTCTTACTGTTATAGCTGTAGCAGATATCATATAGATAGCATTTGGACAGGTATTTGAAAGGTATAAGAGAGACATTTCAAAAGGCAACCATTGCTCAGCAGTGGCAGATCTCTCCGTGTGCCGACGTAAAACCTGACGACAATGTTTTCAGACTGTACGTCACATCTTCATGACCTTTTACGGACAATAAACATTAAGTTTGTAAATATGTAAATATCACATATTTATCATCTCAGTCCGGTAAATTGCACTTCTGTGCTGCAGATATGCCAAATTAAATCACTCGACAATCGTACAGCGAGCAAATCTTAATATCTTTAAACTGACAGTTCACATGAGATATGGCGTACTAATAAATGTTAGCTCGGGATATAGCATTTGGCGACTTTGGCTAAACCCTTTATTTTATCCAATTGAAAAGGAGGCGTTTTGGAAAGTATATCAAAGACAAGATTTTGTTCAGTCTGTACACTTATTAGAGCAAATATGGTACATATTTAAAGCACGCTTTATCACACCTGCACTCGCGCGCGCCGTGCGCCTTTCACATGGGAAGTCGGACACCTTTTCTACGTTAACTAGCCTCTGTCGATCGAGCCGCCGCAGATTAAGTTGACACAGGGTGGCGGAGCATATTTGACCAACACAGACGAGGGATTAAAAAGAACCCAACTGGTCTATTTGTCAACACGAAGTGTCGAAAATTAAAGTGGTTCCGCAAAGCTCGGGTTATTCTTAAATTAGCTTAGGAAACAGCGGAGTTATCGAACATTATTTGGAAAAGCGACACAAAGGCACCTTAACTTCGCAATGGCAGGTACTAAGATGACCGTGAATGTCCTTTGCTTTACGGACATCTTCCATTTGCTGCGGCTGAAGGGCTACTAAAAGAGCCGCAAACTTGCGATGGGTGTTGCAAGACGGTCGCACCGAACAAGGCCGCCTTCGCTTCCACCCGAACTAGGCCGCAGTCGCAGCCTGCGCTGCATAAATAAAACATTTCGGCTGCTTAGCGTAAACACTTGCTTTTGTTTGATAAAATATTACACACGTCTCAACACTCCATCAACATATGATTTAGCAAGAAGTGTTACTATTTTTGAATTTTAGTTTATTTATGTAATTCCAGCGGCCTGGGAGGGGGTGGTTGCCAACTGCGAGCTAATGTGCTAACTAACGGCCAGCTCGCGCTAGAAGAGGAATGTTGCCTAACGCTGTTTCCCTGGTTAGGCTTAGCTAACTAGCTTAGCGTAGCTACCTCTGAGACCTCGTCTTCGTCGCTACCGGATCCCGGACCCGAGGAGAGGACGGCGGCTGCTAATTTGAAATCCAGTCTTTCTGCAGCAGGTCCGCCTGGTTCGCCGTACAAACGCACTTTCTTTCCACCGACACCAATCCCAATGCCCCCTAGTCCGACTCCTCCTGGCGTCGTTCCTACCCCCATCCCTGCCACTGGGGAGCGAGGAGTCACCGAGTCAATCTCGTCCTCGAAGCCGTCCGTCAGCATTGCTGTCCCGGCTACTGCATCCTGCATACTTATGTTCACAATACGTGCGTCAACGAACTAGTTGGTCACTCAAACGTCCGTCCAGGCTCTTTGTTGTAATATAATTGCTTGTATTACTTCAGGGAATCCAGAAACTCTCCCGAAGCGAGGGTTGAGGAGGTTCTCTTTCCCCCAGCCATTAACTTTCTAACAACCTAACCCGATACGCACCGTTTCTCAGAAAGACCGCCTCTGTAGAGAATCCGCGCAACTCTATTGGTTCAGGATTAAAACGCTTAATTTCCAATTGGTTGAATATAGCGCTCGTCAAGCGCGAGACCGCAGCGTAAAGTTAGGTATACCAGTATCACGAGGCTGTCGAACGAACGTCAAGACATGACATGGAAGGCCACCTTAACTGGGAGCTCGTTTAACAAGTTCAACTCTTTCTTGGAAATCACCCAAAACCGAAGGACTACGGTGGAACTGTGTTGTACTCGAAGTGAACTTTAATCGTTTATTTATTGCAATTTTAAACGGCAATCAGAATAGGCCTATAACTAACCGTGTAAATAATAACATTTATTTTAAAAAGGTCCAATATTAAAATCAGAACAAAAAAAACTATATTATATTTTAAAGTGAATTTTATCAGACAAAATACAGATACAGACTAGAAGGAACAATAAAAACAACAATACGAAAATGTATATTATAATCACATTTCCTATGTTACTTTAAGAAAACATTAGTATAAATAAATTCTGAAAATGAGTTAGATGCAATCTCATCATTTAGTTCAGTTTTTTCTGTATACTAAGAGTACTTAGTACACGAAAACAAGCATTGTTTTCATACGCAATATCCCTGACAACAACAAAGAGCTTAATTTCATGTCAAACATTTGGCCAAGTAGTCTATTAATAAATTATTATTATTATTATTTTTTATTGCCACCCCAGTGAACATCTATGCCACATAAACAAGTCATTTATTTGAGGGACACTTATTTTGTGTTTGGTCTCATTGTCTTTCTCTGGGTGATGATGATGATGATGAATATATTTATTAGATACAATGTTAGAGTACAAGTACAGTCAAACATCCTGTCTAAGAGGAGCATTTCAAAAAAGCCCTTACGGTCTTGTTTCCGTTGAAAGTCCAAATGATGCATTTAAAAAATTGGTATTTGCATTAATTGTTTTAGACATGAAATCCTAGATAACTGGGAAACATCAGAAGCAATCAATGTTATTTTTACGCAATATGTTATTCATGTGCATATATTTGATACAATATTGATCTTAATAATACAAATATTTTACATGCAGAGTTATTGTTTTCTAAGAATACTCAAGAACTCCTGCACTTGAAAGTTGTGAATATAAATATAAACATACTGTATATTATTTCAAATATATGGTACTCAAGAATCAAAAGTAAATGTACTGGAGAATATGCAGGTAAATATTTGTCAATAATTACCAAGCTGTATTTTAATGGCATTACCCTTACAATGACAAGTATAAGAAGATACTCCACAACACATACTGTATATACTGTATATCTTTATATGCTTCAATAGTTGAATACATGTCTAGGTATCTTATTGTATGATGAAATCAAAATAACAAGAAAATCATCAGGAAGGAGGGAAACACTTAAGAATACAATAATTCTCATGAAAATGACGTGTAATGTATTAGTCCACAGGGATTTGTCTTGGGAATCTCAGGGTGGCCGAGTGTAGACTGATAGCTTTGAGGTGCCAAGATGCCCTTGAGCAAGACAATGAACTCCAAAAAGCTGTCACGTGGCTGCCTATCCCTGCACATTTGTATGTTTATAGGCCCTTTCTCTCTCTCTCTGTGTGTGTGTGTGTGTGTGCGATCGAGCGTGTGTATAAAAATATCATAGAGCGGAAAAATAATTTCTTCATTTAGGGATTGATAAAGTATAATACAGAACATATTAAAATCTTAATTATAAAATAGAGTAAAAAAAAAATCCTATTTAGAAACCAGCACTTAAAATGACTGTATAAATACATAATTTGTGTTACTATCTTATTCTGAGAATTCATTGAAAGGGACATTTCTCCCGCATATGTTTGTCCTGTCATGAATAAACCTTGGGGTCATAATCGTGTCATAATTGCCACAATGGTTTGAGTTGGCTTGGACTTAGGTTGAAACGTGTCATATGAGGTACATAGCGAATATTCAGACTGAACCCCAAATGGAGAACATAACAAGGTTTTTGGATCACTTGGATTTGTAGGCCAAAGCACAGAAGCTGCTCTGCTCGTTCCGTGCTAAGGAAGCTACGTGATCATTCATGGGCGTGGAGGCTGGTCAGCATCAGGCGATTGGTTATTCAGTCGCGCTTGCCAGGTGCGTTTAAATAGCTACATTATAGTCATTTAACGATCTTGAAACAATTTGATTCATATGAAGTACAAAATACACACCTTATGTTATGTTGGAAATATAAGATTGGAAATATATTGGCTAATGTTGAATCATGTTGTTGTGTGTCAAAAATGAACAGAGGCGACGACGAGATTGGTGCGTCGTTAGTGCTTGAAAGGGGGATGGTTCCAACCGATCTGGCAACCCCAGTGCAAGGCTTTCGCAGCGTTACGCGGGTTTGTTGGTCACACCAACTCCGGCGTGTTGCGTCTACGCTTTGGTCAGGTAAATTGGTAAGCCCATCTGTCGTTTGTTGTACCTTTCAAAAACTATATATCATTTTACACAAGTAGCATAGCATATTTTATAACAACTTAATGTATAATTCCGTCCGTGGATGTGAGGATGATAGCTAGCGTTCGAGTTAATGCTAACAACATGGCGCCGGTTGGGAGGGCCGCTTTTGTTCCCTTCGCCTGGGTGCGGTAGTTAACACGCTAAGGGCCATGTTTCCAGCACCGATAAGAACCCCTAAATAATTTTATTCGTAATAGTTCTCATTTGAACCAATGGCCGTGTGTCGAAACGCACCATCGGCAGATTTAAAACTTGAATCAAAGTTCGACGATTCAACTGCACGTTGTTTAATCAACGTTAGCTAGGTTAGCTTGGACGGGTCGCGCTATTCAAGTACACGCACTTATCGTTCGCATAACGTGGGAATGTGGCAAATATATATATATATATATATATATATATATATATATATTGGATAACTGGCTGACTATATATATATATATATACATATATATAGGCTACGACTTTTAAATAACGGCTGACTCTGAACCGGCCTCGACGTGGTGGCGCTGCTGCCAGCGATGGAGTAATCGTGATCCTTTAATTTCGTAGAGAATAGGTGCCGTTATGAAAAAAAAAATCTCAAACGTTGTAAAAAAAATATTTAAAATAGTACTTGTCCTTTTGGATGAAAATTACATATTCTTTTGTAGATGAAACTGGCGGATGGAAGGCAGACTTTCTCCATGTTATCCCTGCGCTTCTCGTTTATCCATAAAAGACGAGACTGAGTCAGTGCTGTGTTTGTGTTTTCCAGGGATAGTGAACAGTCATGGCTGAAGAGGGGTTTGTCGTACGCATCAGGGGTCTCCCTTGGGCATGCTCAGTGGAGGAAGTGCAGAGGTTTTTTTCAGGTACGCGGTTACGTATTACTACTGTACTTTTGGCTTGTCCCCTGAGGGGTCGCCACACCAAATCGACGTTCTCCACTTCACCCTGTCCTTTGCCTCGTCCTCCCAAACACCAGCCGCTCTCATGTCCTCCCTCACTCCGTCCATGTATCTTCTCCTGGGTCGACCTCTAGCCCTGTTCCCTGGCAGTTCCATCCTCGGCATCCTTCTACCGATATAGTCCCTGTCTCTCCTCTGGACATGTCCAAACCATCAAAGTCTGGTCTCTCTGACCTTATCTCCAAAACGTTTAACCATAACTGTCCCTCTTATTGCCTCATTTCTAATCCCATCCAACCTGGTCACTCCCAAGGAGAACCTCAGCATCTTCATCTCCTCCACTTCTAGCTCCGCCTCCTTTCTCTTCCTCAGAGCTGTCTCTAAGCCGTCCACCGTGGCTGTCCTCCACTGTGTATAATAAACGACTACAACGTTTCATCAGTCAAACAAATCAGAACTAATGTCACGATGCATTTGAAATACAGATTGCAAAATTGCCGACGATGGGGGAAGCATCCACTTCACCTTCACGAGAGAGGGGCGTCCCAGCGGAGAGGCTTTTGTGGAAATGGAGACGGAGGAAGACCTGAAGATCGCAGTGAAGAAAGACAGAGAATCTATGGGTCACAGATATGTAGAAGGTCAGTGCATCTGCTCGCAGAATGACGACTCCTTTCAAAGATGTGACACCTGATTCTTATGTGATTTCTTTTTTGATATAGTTTTTAAATCCAACAATGTTGAGATGGACTGGGTTATGAAGCACACAGGTCCCAACTGCCCAGAGACAACGGGAGACGGGCTTGCCCGACTTCGAGGCCTCCCTTTCGGCTGCAGCAAGGAGGAGATAGTTCAGTTTTTCTCAGGTAGGAATATCCAGTGGTTACTTGTAAAGATAAGTATTGAAAATCTGTCGGTTAAAGGTTTTTTTTTTTCCCCCCACCACCTTCCTTTTCTTATTTCCTGTCCTCTATTAACACTTAACAGGGTGACTAGTTTTTATTGAGGTACTTAAATACTTCATTTTCATGCGACAGTACTGATCTGTTTTGCAGACAACCTTGAGTATCTTACCCGTCAAATTCATCTGTAGCCCATTTTCACTCCCCATTTTAATTTAGTCTGATGTTCGCTATAGTTCCAAATTGTTGCTTTTCTGGCAATATTCAAATAATTGAGTGTGTCTCACTCATCACTGATGGGCCCCCCAGTACCACGGTTTCTTTTTCCCCATTTCCTTTCACCGTGCTCTTTCCTGCACACGTTATTGCTCTGTACACAATTTCTTAGCTTTGTTTCTACTGGATGAATAGTAATTTAACTTATGTTGCCCACCAAGATCTTCTCTCCTCTCTCCATCAACGCACCAAACGAGCCTGATGTCCCAAACCGTCCCTTTTCCATATTCTTCTGTCCTCTCATTTATATTTTATCCCCAGAATACAATAAATGTAAGTCATTAAATGGCCGGTCACTTTATAAAAAAACTGAACTGGTATGTGTGATGATGTGTAGTTCTCCATAAGTTATTTTTTTTTTCATTTCTTCCTCTCTCTGTGATTGGGCATGTGATTTAATATGTCCCCTGCTGGGGTTATCTGTCCTTGGGTTGAAGGGTTGGAAATCGTGCCAAATGGGATAACATTGCCGATGGACATCCAGGGGAGGAGTACGGGGGAGGCCTTCGTGCAGTTTGCTTCACAGGATATAGCTGAAAAGGCTCTAAAGAAACACAAGGAAAGAATAGGGCACAGGTGGGGATGGTTGGTTGGTTGGCTGGATAAGTTCCTTTTCTCATGGTGTGCACCTTCAACATTTGATCCCAATGCAACGGACATGATCGTGATCGTGGCTAATTTCAGAATAATTTCGTAATACTTAGCCAAATCACAGACTCAAATTTCAATGTTAGTTTGAAAAATGTTCAATGGGAAAATTAGTGCTTGGGCACCATTCACAAATGCGAACTCAGTCCTGCAGTAGAGGAAATGGTGTCTCAGCACTAAACATCAGTCCAGGCTTGATAAACGGAAAGGAGTCTTCCGGAGGGCCGCTCTCCACACGGATCTGGAGCCCACTTTCACAGGTAATGCTCATAGTGGGGTTGCAGAAGGGCCGGGGCCCTCTCTGCCCCTCGGCTGGCGTTGTGAGGACACGGGGCGCTTCGTTCAGACAGACGCAACTTAATTTAGGTCACTTTAACAAAGGTGTAAAGATCAACAAGGCCCGAAGGAATTTGTAATGCGTAATTATTGCAACTCAGTTACTTAGTTTCCATCGACTCGAGCACCCTTATTAGGTATTTCTACCTACGGACCTCACTGACAGCGTCTGAATAGTCCAGTTCCATCACTGTTGAGATGATGCGGCTTCGCCCGGTCCGTTCCACGTAAGCCTCACTGCGGCATCTCTATGCTCTCAGGTACATTGAGATCTTCAAGAGTAGCCGTGCCGAGGTGCGGACCCATTATGAGCCGCAGCGGAAGCACATGGGCATGCACAGACCCAGTCCCTACGACAGGCCGTCCGGAGGGCGCGGCGGCTACAGCATGATGAGCCGAGTGGGCTCCTATGACAGGATGCGTCGTGTCGGTTACGGAGGAGGAGGAGGAGGGGGAGGAGGAGGAGGAGGAGGAGGTGAGCATCAAGTGGAGCGTCAAGTGGAGCATCAAGTGGAGCAAAGCTGAAGTGACATAAGGTTTAGTTTTATTAACGAGTGCACTTGTTTTAATGTGTTCAGGTGCATCAGAGGGACGGTACAATGACAGCGGGTCTTCCTTCCAGAGTACAACCGGGCACTGCGTCCACATGAGGGGCCTGCCGTACAGAGCCAGCGAGAACGACATCTACAATGTAAGAATGGCTGCAGCGGTGCTGATGCTAATGTTGCATCTCAGACACGGATGCACGAATCGGTCCTTGTTTGCGTCTCCTAGTTCTTCTCGCCGCTGAATCCGGTTCGGGTCCACGTCGAGGTCGGCCCAGACGGGAGGGTGACCGGGGAGGCCGATGTCGAGTTCGCGACGCACGAGGACGCCGTGGCAGCCATGTCTAAAGACAAGGCCAACATGCGTGAGTGTTAAGCGAGTGGCTGCACCTCTTCCGTGTTTCTGTTGAGTCCACGTGCTCTCACGGTTTCTCTTCCTCTGCCCCTCAGAGCATCGCTACGTGGAGCTGTTTTTGAACTCGACAGCAGGTGGCAGTAACGGCACCTACAGCAGTCAGATGATGGGTGGAATGGGTGAGCGCCTTTCTTGGGAGGTTGTGAGACTGTTGGAGGCTCTTCTTTGAATGTTAACGTAGGGCTGGCGATGGAACAGTCACGGTAGAAGAGATGCTTGGAGATGATTATTTTGTCCTCCCTGGACGGATATCGGTGCGCCGCGGCGGCCGCTCGGTGTGCTGCCCCTCTCTGGTGGCCTTGCTGCTCGCTCAAAGCTGACAGAATCAAAGAGACATTATCAATATTGCATCACTCAGAGTGGACCCGCACTTTGGAAGGAAAGTGAAACTGAACAACCAAAAGACCGTGAGACCCCGAAGTAAACTCAAAATAGAACCAAAAGGGTCGTATAAAGGGCCGTAATGTACAGACAGCAATCTGAAGGAAACTAGGGTCCATTAGAACCTTATAGAAACTACCATGCAGTGGAAAAGCAATATTAAGGATGATGGCTAAAGGCAAATATAGACGCGGAAGACCCAAGGTGGGCCAACAGTTGGACGGAACAGGAACAGGAACCAGCCACCGTCAACCCTTTGCTCGTGTCTGAGTAATCCTGATGCTTGCCCTGAGTTTGATGCGATCTCTCTCCTCCACAGGGAACCAGTCGTCCTACAGCAGTGGGCAGCTGAGCTCAGGATACTCCGGCGGCTACAGCAGTCAGGGCAGCATGGGCGGCTACAATGATTACAGTGAGTGTCGGCTCTGGTGTAATAGTTTTTCCTGCTCCGCCGAGTTGTTAAAATGCACTCCAGCTGTGGCCCACACTGATCTCCAGAGACGGAGCTTTACATTTCGGTCTGAAGGGCAGAAATGCAGCGTCTAACGCGGTTATGAACTCCGTGGTCCTATAGTGTGTATTTTCTGTCTCTTGTTAGGTAACCAGGGCGGAATGGGAAGCAGTTACTATGGCAGCAGCGGTGGTGGAGGCGGAAGCAGAAGCTCGATGAATGGACTGGGTGGGGGATGGGGGATGTAGACCATTTTTGTTTGTTTTTTTACTCAGCATTTTGCTGGAAGGACTGGAACTGTAAATCTTACCTAGTTAACACGGAGGGATCGGGTGAGATTTTGCAGATACTGGGGTTTGTCTTTTGTTTTTCTAGTGGCTGAAATGCAGAGCCAAGTGATGTCGTACGGTGTCACAAGAAATGTCCAAAGTGCTTTTTGTTGTCCCTATTCCTCACCAATTCATCACAGAAACTTTAAATTTTCATCACCAGGAAGCTTTTCTTATCCTCCAAGCACCAGTCTGTTCCTTTAGTTAATACATTCTGTACTGGTGACTCGAACCTTATTTTCAATGCCTGAGAACATGAACATTAATAAAAACAACTTAGAAATTTTCATTTGATGTTTAAACCTTGTCTAGCTTTTTTAGTGTTCGGTCATTTAAATATACGGTTTTATTTCTCAAGTTGAGACTTCCCACGGTCGGAGCATGTTTTAAGGTGTGACTGTTGATGGTGCCGTTTCTCCTGACGAGTGCCACATCAAGAGCAAGAACATTTCAAATGCGTTGACATGAAGGTTTGTACTGCGTGAACTGCTATTTGTATTTCCTGTGCACAAAGTGAATAAACTTGTCTGGAATATCTAGTTGAAACGAGCATTACGAAAGATCAGGCTTTATTCCTTTCATCAAATATTCGATTAAAAACATTCCCGAATTAAGAAAGCAGTTTTAGACGAGCCAACGACGCCCTGTTCAGAGACATTCTAAATCAGATTTAACATTCTACAGTCATTTACACAAGTGTCCATTGATGGAACATGGAAGTAGATTCACGACAAACAGAGTATAAGATTTAGTACATGTGATGTTTCCAGCCTGAAGTTAGACACTCTTTCCCTAAAGGGTGAATGAACACATTGAATTTGAGTCACTGGTGAGTGGCCTTGGCTCATAATGAATGCAAACATTCAGAGCAGATGCGCGCACGCGCACACACACGCGCGCACACACACACACACACACACACACACACACACACACACACACACACACACACACACACACACACACACACACACACACACACACACACACACACACACACACACACACACACACACACACACACACACACACACACACACACACACACACACACACACACACACACACACACACACACACACACACACACACACACACACACACACACACACACACACACACACACACACACACACACACACACACACACACACACACACACACACACACACACACACACACACACACACACACACACACACACACACACACACACACACACACACACACACACACACACACACACACACACACACACACACACACACACACACACACACACACACACACACACACACACACACACACACACACACACACACACACACACACACACACACACACACACCGACTGCTGTCTTGGATCAGGCGGCGACAGCATGTTACAAGGCTCGAGAGCAGAAATATGTAGATCAGCAGTATTTATCATTCTTCACAACAAAATGAAGTTTTGTTGTTGACACAGAAGATGCATGGACAACCACAAAACAAAAAGTTGACCAATAAGGTTAGTAATGCTAGCAATGCCTGATCAGTGAAACATTAAGCGACGGAACAAAATAATTACATTCATAGCTTGAACAACAAAAATAAACGTTGGCTGCGACGTGACTGCTGAGTTTTAAAAACTGTTTTTCTCTTGCCCAAAGAAAATATGATCACAACAATCCCAAACTACTTCAACCTCCAAAGCAAAGTGCTGTCTGCATGAATTCTTCCTTCAGTGTTAGGAGGCGGCCTTCAAACAGGCGGGCTAATGTTCCCGGAACTCCCGGTAACAACGGAGCATTTCCAGTAGATTCCAGAAGACAACGATCTTTAACATGGCCGCTGAAACTCAGCAGATGAGTTGTGTTTGTCAGGAAGCCGTGGAGGAGCTTCTCTGCAGCAGGAGGGAGTTGCACACGTCGCACACCCGAACAGGTCGGGGGTAGGAGGGTAAGGCCAGCTCGTTACCGGAGCAACTGTTGCAGTAGATGTCGCCACAGTTTCGACAGTGGTGCTGCAACATACAAAGTTGGATGGCTAATCGACAACGGCGTGATAAAAACATCCATTTTCCTGTAGATGAGATGATCCCCATCTTCCGCTAATATACGCAACGGAGAAAGGAGCCTCACCTTTCTGCGTGCAATGGAGAACTCCTTCTGGCACTGCTTGCATTGCGTGGCCTCGTCATCTTTAAGCCAGGCGTGGCCCTGTGGCGGCGCAATGAGGATCTAAGATATGACCTCTATTAACAACATCAACATCTGTGCGGGCAGACGAACCCCATGACTTCACCTTGAGAGCTTTATTAACCTCCTTGAAGTCCTCCATCTTAAGTTTGGACCTTAAAAACAAAAGGCAACACAAAATTCCTCATGAAATTACATGACAATCTTGAGATTATTATTATTAAAGAAAAGGTAAGTCTCATAGCACTAACTGGCTGAGATGCTGCCCCATCTCCTGGAGAGCCTGTTCCTGCTGCTCGCATCTTTGCTGCAGCTGCTTCTTCTCCTGCTTCAATTCCTGCAGCTCCTAAACCAAAACCAAAATAAATACCATAGCGGATAAGATAGGGGTGTATAGTTGCACCAAAAGGAACTATTGGAAGACTGAATAGAAATATATATTAAAAGAAATCCAAGAACTATCAGATATTTGCACTTCATTGCCACGAATGGCATTTCTGAGAACACGACAACAATTCTGACATCGACTCTAGGTGCGACACGGACCGTGTGCAGACCCTGCAGTTGCTGCAGCTGCGTGCGGAGCTCGCCGCTGTTGTCCTGTTCCCGCTGCAGAGATCTCTGCAGGCTCTGCCTCTGTTCCCTCTCGGCACGCAGATCGTTCTCCAAGCCCAGTCTGAGAACAGAGACGATGTCTGCGCACGTTAGGAAACATGAACGAGAAGCGCTGCAGCGAGACATTCCTCTGAAATCCCACAAAACACTGCTGCAACAGAGACGCCGTTCTAAGATGCGACCTTCCATGCCTTCGGTGGGGATGCAGCACCATATTCTGGATACGTGGCTTGAGAGAATGTGGACCAGTCAAGCTTTAAGTCATTTTGTCCATGGAAAAACTCAGCAACATTAAAACACTTATAATAAACTGGTGTTGACGGTGGACCTCACTTCCATTTTTACTGCTCCTCTGTTTCTCAATGAACCTCACTAGTTTTATTTTCCCCCAAGTGTGTGTGTGTGCGTGTGCGTGTTAACCTCAATGTTTCCAGGTCTGACATCTGTTTCTGCAACGCATCCACCTTTCCCTCCAGCTCCATCCTCATATCTTTGTCCGACTGGTCGTTCTGTTTCCGCTCTCGCTCAGAGTCCTGTAGCCTGAGATCAATGAACCAAGAAGAAAGCGTATTCATTTAAAGAAGGCTCATTGCGCACGTGAACGTGCACGGAGTACGTACCTCTGCTCAAGTTCCGCCATGGCGTTCTCCATTTCTTCCATCTTCAGCTCCAGCTGCGCGGCCTCGGCTTGTTTTGTTGCCGCTTCCCGTTTCGAGTCCTAAAGAGCCACGGAGGGGCGTGTCAAAGCGTCGTTCTCGCTGACTGCAGGAGAGAAGCTGCGTTCGGCCACGTCTACCTGAACTTTGTGGAACATTTGCACATTGAGAGTCTTGACTTGGTCCAGCTGAAGCCGCAGGGCTGCCAGCGTGTCCTGTTTCTCGTGCGTGTCCTTCTCCAGCAGCCTCATGGCTACCTCCATCTCCTGCTTCAGGCCCACCTGCAGCTCCAGCTCGCGCTCCAGGTCCTGGAAACACACACAATGTGTGAGTAACAGTCACATCATCACACTCTGTGCTTTGTCACAGACAATGCCCCCATCCTCACCCCCCACCCAAAAAAAAACCCAGCAGCACTGAGCACGAGTCCCCTTTTATTGCGAGCCTGCTGATACCTGACCTGGCGAATGCGCTTTTCTTCTTTATACTGACTCCAGACCACATTGTACATCTCATCCAGACCTTGGCGAGTCTGTTTGTACGTCTCCAGCTCCACCTGACTGTCCTGAAGTGCAGCCTGGAACAAACGAACACATCATACCGTTTAGACGTAGGTGCGGTTCATTTGCAGTTATTTGCGGATGCTTTTGTTACCTCCTCCTTCTTATGGCTCGAGTGCACGATCGACTCGTTCTCCTGTCTAAGAGTTTCTTGCTCTCCTCGGAGCGAGTTGATTCTGTCTGTTGCTGCCGTCAGCTGGGGACGAGAAAAAACACACACAATGAGAAATCACAGATTAAAAATAACAGCTCGTATGCAGATCATCCGACCTCCACTATAAGCTTGCTGTTGGTCTTCTCTAGCGAGTCCATCTTAGCCTGGAGGTCAGTGACTGTCCCACTGAGGTGACGGTTTAACTCCTCGATGTAGTGCTTCTGATCCAATATGGCCGTCATCTTGGAGTCACTGGGAATAAACACAAACTTACGTCACAGCAGTTAAGAGATGACGATAAAGAGTTGAACGGAGAGGCTGAATGGATTGAAAAGCCGCACTCACTCTCTCCGAGTGTCGCTGTTGGCGGGGTCTTTCAGGTAAAGGGAGAAGTCAATCACGGCCACCTAAATGGAGAAGAGAAGCCGATCCGCTGCGTGTAATGACTGACCAGAACACGAGGGATGAGTGCTGGGATGTAAAGACCCACGGAAGCTGTCAACACTTACCTGAGAATCGAGATCCTCCCCTTTAATGCAGAGGTTGGCGTCAATGACGTTGAGACCCACCAACAGTCCTCCCATCACTGCCCCCTCTTCCTCCATCATGAATGCTCCAGAGTCATAAAACTCACTGGGAAGAGGATGGAGAGGAACGAATGCATTGCAAGTGTGGAATACGGCTAACTGGCATTCGAACATAATTAATATTCTGGTTTAAATTACCTGCTAAATGAAATCCACACAACCAAATCATGATTACTAACCTCAGGAGATCCTTTCGATCCAGCAAAGCTTTCATGTAGTCGGCCATTTTCTTCTGCATGAGTGCTAAATGCAGCCACGCCCTCGCTCGGCCCAATCCACTCCTGAGAAAAGAAAAAGATGGAGAAATCTTCAGATCAAATGGATGGAAGCGCTGCAGAAGTGGAAAATGGCTTAGCGCTAGCATAGCATACTTAATGCCGGGCAGATCTCTTGCACTTGTAGCAACGTTAACAGACTCAGGACACAACTTCTCCACCAGTTCCAGGGGACCCCATATGGACTTGTTCTGACCAATGAAGGACTTCCTGGCTGAAACAAACAATTAACAAAGTACGTTTAGCTTTGTCATGGTTCTATAATGAGATTGGATCACTTTAAATGAAAAAAAATTAGGTCTGTCCAAAAAAAAAACTAAGCCTCACCTTTTAGGCCATGTTTGAGGCAATGCTCCAGGACAACAAAGAACTGCTGCAGGGGAGGATAGTCCGAGTCCAGCGTCCGGCCCAGACTCAGGGAGGCCTGGATTAACACCTTGACGCTCAGCTTCATCATGCTGAGCAGGTTGGATCTCTCTATTGACGTGGGGTCCTTGGGGGGCAGAACTGGAGATTGGAAGGAAAGGAAAAGGTAATAAATAAGATACGTCAAACATTCAGACATACAACCCCCCCCCCCCCCCATTTGCGTACAACGTGACTTTTTACACGACCATTAACCCATAAAAAGACGCGTTTACTCCTCGTCATGCGTCACGGCAGCTGCCAAATGGTTACTTAAGTCCAAGGGGGCGGAGCGGACTGACTTTGTGGCTCCAACATTTAATTACTTGTTTGTTTTTTTTAAAGAAACGACATTAGCAGACTAATTGCCACAACCTACCTGGAAGAATACTCGGAGAGTTGTTTTGATAACTTCCGGGCTCTCTTCCCGTCGGGGAGCTCGCCGCTAAGCCTTGGGAGGGATTCCTCTGGGCGGCAGCGGAGCTCACCCCGCTGCTAATCGTCTCCGTGGCCTTCCGAGCCAAAGACAGGAGCGAAGCCGACCAACCGTGCTCCGCATCCCCCGGATCCGAGCTCTCTGCGCCGCCGGAGCCATTCCAGCGGCTCGAGCCTTCGTCCGAAGGGGCTTCCAAAACTTCGGATTCCGGTGGCTGCTCTCCTGCTCCGCTTTCCTCAACATCTGTGTTTACTTCCTCTCTCTCGTCGGCCATCTTTGCCCCCTCCCTACAGCCCAATTTGACACGTGACCATACCAGAGCAATCACGAGGGCGCTCTTCTTCTTCGTCTAATTTATTGACGTCCAGGAGACTTATCTTATACATGCGTTACCGCCCCCTGCTGGACGGACGGTTAGACGCGTAATAATATCCGATAAATTTATTTATTTCAAACGCTTAATCGAATGATTATAATTAATGTCGAACAAAGAACACGATATCAATATGACAATAGTATCCATTTGCGTTCATTCCACTAAATGGTGGTGACTTGTTTGGTGAATATAAGTTGAAAGGAAAGAAGCCTTTTAGAGCTAAGGACGGTTTATTCCAATCAAGATCACACTAACAATAGTAAAGTAAAGGTGTGTAATATATAACACTACCTGAACGATATCTACCTCACTTTTAGCCTCCTGGAATTTTTTATATTGTCTTTCTTACTGTGACAAATCACAACTTGGTCAAAAGGGCTGACATCAAGCAATTTAAATACTTTGAGGTATGAACTATTTAAGAGTTTCTAACAATCACAATCCACAGGACAACAATGTTCAGTCGGGGAAAGCTTTGAACTATATGAATAATAATAAGTTAAAATGTCTTGTAGAGCTGATACCATTGTCATTAAAGCCTGAATAATCAGAAATATGTCTGCAGCTGTTTATCGGAGGTGCATCACCTCTACTTGGGTGTCAAACTCCCCAAAGGGATCAATAAAGTGTAGGAGGATAACTAACACCTTGACTCCTAACATTTGGAACAGGGTGTTTAATAGATTAATTCATGTTTCACAGATTTTCTGCAATGGTGGATCAGGTCTGTATAGATAGATAACACGAATAGACACGACTATTGGTCACAGTTAGAATTTGATTTGTTTATAAAGCGTGCATTCCTATGCTGTAGTTCCCATCATCCCCCACGTGGCGGCGTAGAGAAGCTGTTTATTGTTTCGCCTCGAGAAACTCAAGGTCCGATTTGTATACGTAATATTGTTTTTTCTGCAGTTGCATTTTTAAATATCAGTCATTACTTTACACTTCACTTAATTTGATATAGAAATGTAATTATTTGCTTCATGTAGAAACTGTGAGTGAACATTTAGAAATTGTTTATTTTTGCATAACATGACATATCTATCTATCCATCATCTCTATCTATCTATCCATCATATCTATCTATCCATCATCTCTATCTATCCATCATCTCTATCTATCTATCCATCATCTCTATCTATCTATCCATCATATCTATCTATCCATCATATCTATCTATCCATCATAGTTATCTATCTATCCATCATATCTATCTATCTATCTATCTATCTATCTATCTATCTATCTATCATCTTTATCTATCTATCTATCTATCTATCTATCATCTTTATCTATCCATCATCTTTATCTATCCATCATCTCTATCTATCCATCATCTCTATCTATCCATCATATTTATCTATCCATCATAGTTATCTATCTATCCATCATATCTATCTATCTATCTATCTATCTATCTATCATCATCTTTATCTATCCATCATCTCTATCTGTTATGTTTGCTTTTTAATTGGACCATTGTGTCTGCAAATAAAGATTTGATTGATTGATTGATTGATTGATATCTATCTATCTATCTATCTGCCTGTCTGGATATAAATTAAACTATTTAAGTAAACCGGAAATCCTCAAAAATACAATAATGATAATGTAAAAAACGAAACATTAGCCCAAAGTTTTAAGGAGGAGATGGAACTCCCCGACATTTATCATTTATCATTTAAACATTCCACATGATCTATCTATACGTTCAGGACTAAACCACGTGTTCCTTCGTGATGGCTACCACTGGGCTCATTCGTTTTGAATCAATAATGGCCCTTTCTCCCTGTCGCGCCGCTCTCGCTCTATACCCGTTCAGACCTGGCCCACGGGACGCTGAGCGGTGACTCCGTGGGCGTGGAGCGGAGCGGAGCGGCCATAAATACCGCGGTGCGTCTGTCTCAGTCTCAGTCCGCAACATCCGAGACGCCTCAGCCCTCCGACGTCCCGCCGGCAACGCGCAAACAAGCGGATTCTACTTGCGCAAACACACCGGGAGAAAGAAAAGAAAGGAGCGGATCATTAGAACCGGGCCGAGAAGGGGGGATATTTACAACGTGTTTGGCAACTTTCTTTAATTCCGCGTAAATCTCACTGGAATTTCAGTCATCATGAGGATTGTCCGTGCTGCGCTCCTGCTGATCCACGCCTTGGGTGAGTTTCCTGCGTTTCTTTTCGGATTTCACGCGTCACGGTTGTTGTGTCCACGGGAATAAACCAGGTATCTCCCCCCCCCCCCAAGTGTCACTTATACTTCATAACCTTAAAGGCAACTGTTTTGCCATTCGGGAGCTAATGGGGTCATCTCTCTATTTCCGAGCATGCTTTATGTAACCGGATACTTTTATTTTTAACCCGTATTCTTGCCTGACATTAGCTAACTGTCTGTCCATGCGTTTTGCGTGCGGCGCATGAGGCAGAGGAAGAATATGCCAACTTCTATTTCCAAAGCCGCACAAACCTCACCGTCTCTCTCCGTGATGGAGGCTTTCTACGGTTCCTCTGCTGAAGTGCTCCAGAGCAAAACAGTGAATACCGAGCAACCCCTAAGGATCATGCTCCGTATCTGGGCTGCAGCGTTTCCTAAAAGGGGGGGGGGGACCAGAGTCCCCTCACAGAACCGCCTTTGGTAAAGCATGTCCCGACATGTATGCGGCCTATAATCAGAGAGGAAGACTCTCTTGGAGGTCTGCTCTGGTAAAGACTGGAAGAACCCAGCCTTCCGTGCACCACTTGGCTTATTTTAACGTTTCATTCTCCTTTGCAGCGGCGTTCAGAATGGCCGGCGGCGCTGCAGTCGACAGGCATGAAACTGACAGGCAGCGGCAACGGGCAGTTTTCAAGTTTCTGGACACGACCAAAGACAGGAGGGCAGAGGAGGAGAGCAGGAGTGTGAGCGTCACGACGGAGGAGTACGGCCGGGAAGGCGAGGAGGAGGAGTACGATGACGAGTATTATGAGGACGAGTACGAAGACGGCATGTCTGGGGACTATGAATTGGAATTGCCACAAGGTAAAGGCCGACCGAGTTCGCCCTTCTTTGCAAATGTCTTCCCCCCCCGTTTTAATGATGTTTAAATTTCCCTTCTTCATTGAAGCAGCTGAAATATTCCCACCCCTATTTTTATTTATTTTTTGCTTCCCCGTTTAGTTGCCATGTCAAGCAAGCCCAAAGACCCTGCCGCCATCCTGGAGGCTGAAAGCAGCGAACGGAAGAGACGGAGGGGACAGGGCAAGAAGAAGGGCAAAGGCAAGGGGAAGAAGAGGAATCCGTGCCTGAAGAAGTACAAGGGCTTCTGCATTCACGGCACCTGCCAGTACCTGAGGGACATCCGCGCCCCGTCCTGCGTGTGAGTATGAGCCGCGCAGCTCGCATGCGCCCCCAGCCACTCGAGATCATGTCCATTATTGACTCGCTGCTCCTCCTGCAGGTGCCACCTGAGTTACTCTGGAGAAAGATGCCAGTTTTTCACGCTGCCGCTGGAGAAGCCCCAGGAGGGCTACAACCGAACCACGGCTCTGGCCGTGGTGGCTGTGGTGCTGTCATCCGTCTGCCTCGTCATCATCGGCCTGTTGCTATTGCTCAGGTAAGGACCGACTCCTATAGTCACAGACTGCAGAGAAAAAAAAACCCATCTAAATGAACTTCTTTGGTTCATTACAGGTTTCACAAACGAGGCGCATACGATGTAGAAAGCGAAGAGAAGGTCAAACTCGGGTTGGCCTCCAACCATTGAAGAGAACAGGAGAGGTGAGGAAGGAGGCGGCGGAGTCACAAACAGCATCTCTCTTTCTTCTAAATGAGGTTTCGCTCATGGCCTTTTTTGTTTTCGTTTCTGTTTCTTCATGTTCGGCACAGATAGTGGAAATTCTACCTCAAAATAGAAAACGAGAAGTGAAGACGGCGGAAGAAGGTCCTGGAGGGAAGGAGGATTTTTACATGAAGAAGGGAAACCGAGGTTGTTTTCTGCCTGATCCTCTGCTAGACGTTCCGATCAGAAAAAACAAAAGAGAAGGGACGGGCAGCTTAACTTATTCCTGAAGGGCTCAGACGAGGGCCGACCTGAAACTGGAATACTCAAGGCCTGGAGGATGGACTGGAGGTGTGTCGAGAGAAAGGTGATGTCCGAGAAAGAAGGAGAAGAGGGATGAACGCGTACAGACGCTGCACTGTGACTGCGAGAAGAGCTCATTTCAGACTGAACTGATCAAGATAAGATTTTCAACCTGGAATTTGTTTTATTTTATTTTTATTTTTTGGTTCAACAGACAGCATTTTATATATTTTCCTGCTCAAGTCCATTTTTTTTTTTTTCGTGTACAGTAAATGTTATATTTATAATTTTAATTTATTTATTTAAGCTAACTGTATTTATAGAGATTTTAACCACCTTCAACAGTTTTTAAAGTAACTTTGTTTTTATATTGCTTATTGGATAAAATTATATTTATTTATGAAACCAAATGGGAAAACGATTAAGAAGTTCCTCACAAGACGTGCCACTTAAGTTATCTGACCTTCGGCGCCCACTTGATGATCAATAGCACTGTGATTAATAAATTGATCGGTGAATGGACATCATCTCTTTTTAATTTCAGTGTTTCATTGTAGATGCTAAAGCCATAACAGCTGTAATGATGATGTTTAGGGCAATGCTGCTTTCTGACTCCGCCCACCCAAATTCTTCCTGCAGATTTGGAGCCACAGTGTCCTGCCTCAAAGTCATGAAGGATGATCAATATCATTGTATTGGTTAAAGACAATGTTAAAAGGGCCAACCGGCATTTTAATTATACAAAAAAAAAAAAAATATATATATATCAAATGCACTGTAGCAAGAATTTGTCACATCTTAACATCATTATAGGTAAAACTCCTGTTTAGCACTTAAGCGAAAAATAAAAATGTGAATGATGAAATGATCCACCCTTTCAGAGCCTGTCCTAAATTGTTGAAGTGTTTGTTATTTATGTGATTTGTTCCCCCCCCCCAAGCAAAATAAAATGAAATTAAAAAAAACAAAAACATTTTGGACTTTTTATTTAATAGATTTTGAATGTACCAAGGTGTTTGAGTCTCAGCCACCGCATTACTTTTGCTCTTTGATTTACATCCACAGTCAGGAAGCATTTATGTGATATTTTAGAACACCTGCTGAACATATTGCTGCATAGTCAGAAGGCCTTCCCTGGTTATTATATTTAAATGTGGCGAACTGGGAAGTCCAGGCAATGTTTGTAAATTAAATTAACATATTTCAGATGTGTTTCTCCTCAGGCTAAATATAAAACAACGACATTATCAGCTTCAGGTGTCTGTGGACCCAGCCATGGGGGGGGGGGGCAGATGTTTGGTGTACAGGCCGGAGAACACCTGACGTTCAGCCACAGCACCGCACTTCATTACTCACACAGCCAACAGATGTCGCGTTCAAAGACGCAACACCACGTTAAAAAATCTGAGATCTCAACCAGGCCTGAATACCGCAGAGTTCAGAAAGACCACAGGATGCAGCAGGATGCAACAATGCCAGTGTGTGTGTTCGTGTGTGTGTGTGTGTGTGTGTTCGTGTGTGCCACACACTTTTAATGGGGGTAAGGAAAGTCAAAAGACCCAGATGGACTCAAAGGCAAGCCGGGACCTAACCGAATGTTAGTCACCCCTTGAAGTCACCTCCTACACGGATGCTGTTACACTGACTGC
Organism: Brachionichthys hirsutus; assembly: GCF_040956055.1. Lineage (NCBI taxonomy): Eukaryota > Metazoa > Chordata > Actinopteri > Lophiiformes > Brachionichthyidae > Brachionichthys > Brachionichthys hirsutus. Next base: position 10,205,769 of record NC_090902.1, read on the forward strand.
GTGTGTGTGTGTGTGTGTGTGTGTGTGTTATGGAGGTGATACAGGAATGCTTTGGTGCCCCATATGTGTAGATCACACAGGTTAACAGAAGCGTTACAAGTGGGTTTGATTCCACGCTCTCTAAATCCCGAGCACACATTATTGCCCTCACGTGTTCCTGCTGTGGGGGGGTGGGGGGGGGTTGCCAGAGACAGATGTTCAGCTTAACCCTCAGGGTGTGGTAGAGGAACGCCTCATTCCATTTGTTGAGCAAATCAGAATTTAATTCTGCCACAGAAATGCAATCCATTCACATGTGCACATCTGCAGCTGCGCAGTTTGTGATTTCAGAACCTGAGCTCCCTGCATGTTGAATTGATTCTGAAAATCATCAACTTGTGTATCAAGGGGTGCAAGGGTGTTGTCTTTGATCATTTCTGACACTTGCTACACCTTTGATCTGTTTTCACGGGCTCAAAAATCGAGGCTGACAGCAAGACGCTCAACCTGACGATGAGGTTGAGAAGCCTCTGGTCCTACATGGAGGGAGAGATCATGAGGCACCTACACAGACATCCCAGCCGCTCTTCTTGCTGCAGCATCACTTGGACTATCCTCTGTGCAAGATTTTAGTTTGGAAAGACACAACCTCACATGGAGAAATCCATCTTGCACAGCTCCCGCCAGCGCTATGCAAGAACGTTTAAACCATAGAGCAATCGGGGCTTGAGTAATATCCATGATGGGTTAATGTGTCTTTACAAAAGGGTACATATGCGTGTATGCGTGACAGACTTTAGCCATTTAAAGTGGAGCCACCTAATCCCGGCTTCTCAATGTCAAGTAGCAGAACACACAGAAATAGTGCTGTGCTGTCATGCTCGCATAGCTGCTATTCCCGGGCTTGGTGGCCACCAAAGAGCCAGAATGCTGGGAGAGAAGGGAGCTCGCTGTGTTCTGTTTCTCAGCGGCGCGGTGGACCACCGCCAGGAAATAGCGTCCGCTGTGGCGACCCATCATCAGGCATCTGCTCCTGAATTTTCCTTGTAAGGGTTAGGGTAGCGGCTCTGCAGAATCTTTGTTGCTCCTCCTCTTCTTCATCACTCCGGGAGGGGAGTCCAAGGCAATGTCTCTCTCTATCCAGGTCAGAAGGCATTTCCTTTCAAGTTGGCAAATATTCATTGGAATTGGCGGCATTCCTTATGTGTCACACTCCTGTGGGAACCGATGCTGCACCAAGACCGCTATTGTTTTCATAAATGTTTGGAAGCAACTATTCACCTACAGCCAGTTCAGGTGCCTTTTCCTTTACAAATGGACCCAGAATGAATCAAGTGGTGTAAAAATAAAGAAATAAATGTGACGCACTCTTTAGTCGTGCTACTTCGCCAAACATACTGAACTCTAATCAGATACCACAGTGCTTGTGCTGGATTGAATCAGGGTGAGATTGTTGAGAAAGGTGCTTCCTGCCCTGCTGCGAAGCAACAATAGGTAGTTTCCACACCGATATGGAAGTGCGCACACCAACAGTTGGAAATACAATCATTCTCTTCCCGGATATCACGAAAAAGAGCTAATAATTACTGATTTTAATGATTGTGTGTGTGTGTGTCTGTTTGTGTCTGACCTGCTCTAGACATTAACTGTTATAATGTGATAAAGAATGTGATGTCACTGTCAAACATGTCATTTGTTTGCAGGATTCCAGCACAAGTAAAAGTCCCCAACTGCTCCTGCGAAGCCAAACTGAGGGGACAGCGTAGCCCGCGAGTGCCACTCGGGCCTGATTGACGAGGTGAGAACAGCAAACACAGCCATTGTCGCATGACCAAAAGAGGCTGCGGTGGCGATGACAGCCGGAGAGGTGGAGGACGGAGGGATGACAGCAGTGACGAGAAGGAGTGAGAGAGATAAGGCCGAAATGGTAACATGAGACAGGAGGTGGAGGGAGGAGGACGGTGAACGTGTGAAGGACTTGTCTGCGCCTGCATGTAGATGAAAAGATTTAGGAGTTGAGAGGAGGAGCGGCATCGCTGCCTATCATCGGTCTTCCTTCTCTGCTTCTTGGCTTTGATTTACCCTTCAGTTCCTGTGAGCTACTCTCGTTCTTCTTTATTCCCGTCCTCCTCACATCCCTAGACCCGCCTCCGCTTCCGCATCCTTTTCCTGCTTCCATTCTCATCCTCTTCCTTTTGCTAATAAAGCTGACACAGGAACCCCTTCAGTATTTGCATTAGCGAAAGCTCATAGTTTAATTTAGCGGATATTTACGATCAAAATCGCTCATTTGTCAGATTGTCATGCTCTTTCATCAAGTTTATCTGCTTCTTTTTATCACCAAACAAAAACAAACAAAAGAGTCAAGGGAAATATATAATAGTCAAAATGAATTTGGACTATTTTGACAATTCACATTTCCAGTTTTGAGCTCCAAACAGCAGGCGAGCATTTGCTCCTACTGCACCTCTCTTGCCACCAGTTTCCGCTCCTTCAGGTCACAGGATTCCATTCAAAGGTGAAAATGGTCATGTACCTTTGCCACGTGTCGCACGCGCACGCATTATTCAGTGTAATCTGTCCCTGTGTCGGAGAGACGTTTTAGTCCACTGCTTCAAAAGCAGTCTCTGCCAGTCGGAGGGGAAATAAACTGAATGTGTGAATGCAGAAAAATGCCAGCCTTATCACAATTCCTGTGTTATACATTAATAATAATAATAAAATGATCACATCGTCATGGCAATATTAGAGTGGAAATGGTCAGATTCACTATTTGTTTATGGGACCCCCATCTGAAGTCAAGTCTGTGTTGAAACAGCAGCTCGGCTCAAGATCTGGGCAGGGATAGCAGCAGATTCCTGCATGCTGATGTCACCCATCTGGACGGACACTTGTGATGTATCACGGTCACACTATTAAATTCTCACTGGGGTCTATTTAAGCCCCAAAGAGGCTAATGGTGGCCTCATATTACTTACTGGGTAAGGGGAGAAGATGGAGCGAGAGAGCGAGAGAGAGAGACAGACAGACAGACAGACGGAAAACAAAAGAAACGGTAAGGCAGACATGAAGCAATAGCAAGGGAACAAACTAGATGAAACTGACCATCCTCCTCACACACACACACACACACACACACGACAAAAAATAACTCCAACAAACAACAGCATGCCGCCAAACAGACAGGAAGGATGGATGACTGCATGGTTGACTCATCTGTTTTCTCTACCTCTTACAGTGTGCCCTGCAGTTCTCTGAAATGAAAGGAAAACTCCTCCCATATCCGCCCATATACGGGTGAGTGTGTGTAGAACGTAATGGTGGTTTTGCAGGATCGGTCCAACGCGTGCTGGCCGGTTGAGCTGGCAGATACCGCAGCGTATGACAAAGGAGAGGCAGGCGGGTGTCAGAGCAGACAGCAGCAGGCTTTCCTTACCACAGCGAGTGGGCTCCGGGCATTTTTCTTGACTGTGTTTCCTTTGTGGTCAGTGGCTGTTGAGAGCACCCCCCCCCCCTCCTGCCACCCCTCACCTCCAATGCAAAGCACAATAAGCAAACTCCAAGCAAAGTGAGGGCCATTGCGAAAGTGTGGATGGATTTCCCTGGTGAAGAAATACCCCTGCAATATTTGCCTAAGGTATTTGATGTGCAGACTGATTAACTCCCGATTGACTCCTGTCCATGCTTGTGCACAGCTAGACTTCAAAGGAGGCTTTAGAATAGATCATGGCGTCCCAGAGACAAGTGCCCCACAGCTCAAGTCTTTAGTGCTCCCATGGATAAATCTGCCTATAGAAAAGGAGGATAGACAGACCACATGGGCACTGTGCAATGTGTTTGTTTTATAGCCATGGGAGGTAAAAAAAAAAAAAAACAACCTTTCATACCAGTTAGTGTCATTGGCCTCCACCTGCAAGAGCTGCAGTGGGTTATGAGATTGTTTGTTTGCCAGACATTTTGAATGGTCGTGGACAGATGTTGAATTATTGTTGGGGTGTATTCACTCATGAGCTTCCCCCAATAAATCAAATAAACAAGAGGAGGATCCAAGTAATGTGCTGTGATCAATGATAATGCAATAAATGATTGCATGTAATGTGCACACTCACAAGAGTATATTTCGTCTATCTTTGGTCTATAGCCAAACCAGCTGGGTTTTTACACCATTGCAGTCTGAATGTCTTTTTGTCTGGACGGATTGGAAGAGTTGGGCTGGTTAGAATGTTGGTTCCAACTTCAGTAGTCATTTTAGACACATCCACGCAATGAATCCTTTACTGCGTCTCACACATTAACATTTTCTTACCCAGCACTGGAAACTAAGGAGGAAAGACTCGCGATGAAATGTATGCTAATGTCTGCATGTTAATGATAATAGACTGGTGGGAGTGAACTTTGGAAACATGGAAAATTCTCATTATTCATGTTCCATCCTTTTACTTTTATGTCCATCATGAAGGTTCAAACTGAAAGCAATGAACTGGATGTGAATGAGTCACCAGTAAAAACATGGTTTTCCAATGGGCAGGAAAGAACACAACATATTTTGGTGCAAATCCAGATGAAGGGACAACCGAGGAATTTTTCCACCTGCTTTAATATCACCAGGTAGAATGTGTTCCTGTATTGTCCCTTATTAACCAAAAACTCCAGAGTCAGTTTCGATGAAACTTGGTGGAGACGGGTGTGTGGGATTGTCCATCTGTGGTGGACGTATTGTCCTCTACACAGTGCCATTAAAGTTACATAAATCACCTCCTCAGGGATGTCTCTGTTATTCTACAGGAGGAGGCACTTCAGAAAGGATGAATGAAAATGAATTACATCAAAATGTCACTGTTAATCTGCTCTGTTATATCGACAGTAGAACAAAACACAGATTTAATATGCTCATAGTTTGGGGGCTTCTGGTGAAAATGTGTGTTATGTAAAGCTGCAAAGTGTGTGTTTGAGGCTCTAGAACAGATATCAGATACAGAGTTCTGTCCATGGTGCCGTGTTGTGATTGTTCTCAGAGGAGTTGCATTTGGCTCGTTTACATGATGACAGTTATGGTCGGGTTATTTCAGGGATTATATATATACCCAAAATACCATCGTCAATGCCAGTCGAAAATTTAAAGCGTTACTAAAACTGGAAAAGGACAAAAATGACAAAAAATAATCATAAAACAAACAAAAACAAACACTTAAGTTTGCATTTTGTTTTCAATGCCAAATTTTATTTACATTGCCAAAGTTGACTTTCACTGAATAGCTGGTAAAAAAAGTCATTTTGGGAACCATAACTGAATAATTGTATGCAAATCTACCATAGAGTGTTTGATATTTAAATATTAACGAAAGTGTTGCCCAAAAGGCCCATTTATGCTCTTTCTAAATAATACACCTAAATATATATACGGCCTAAATATATATATATCCTATTTTATACTTGGTGGTGGTCTTTGAGCCCATTAAATTCATCAAAATTAGAGGAGGGAGCTTCTTTCTTCTTCTTCTTCTTCTTCACATTTTCACTTTTTAATGTATCCATACACACTTGTCCCGCCGTGCTTGAACCGTATCTACATTGCACTCAAACATTTCTGGCGGTATTGCTCTATCTCATCCGTCTCATTCTCATTTGGAATCCTGAAAAGCAAACGTGGACAAAATGATCACAGAAGACAGAAAACAGAAGTCTCCATCTGCATCTGTATGCATCTTTAACACAGAGCCTAAATGGGCCTTAACCACTGACCTGCTGCTGTTACTGGAGTCTGAATGTGTTGAAGGCATCCTGGGTGTTACCCAACCCTCTGCTCAATGTATGATGGAATGATCAGACCAGAATTCTCACAGCAGAGGAAAAACTGATTTTCCATCTTTGACATTTCTCCATTTGTCTGTCTTCAACTTTCTGACTCCCTAAAATATTTTTACATCCCACCCGAGACTTTCCCTTCTGCTGCTCTCTAGCTATCTGTCCACCCACTGTTAGTTCCCTCTCTCCCGCCACAGTGTGGGAGCTGTTCAGAGCAAGAATGCACACGGAGCGCACAGAGCTCAGCCGCTGGAGAAGAAAAGGGAGGAGAAGAAGGCAGGAGAGGGGGATTTTTCCTTGGATGAGGTCAGGGGATGATGGCTCCTCCCAGAATGAGAGCTACGCTCGTGGCAGACGCATCCCCCCCCCCCCCGCCTGCACACACAGTGAGGAAAAGCCTGACCCCATGGAAGCACTTGGGTGGCAGGCGTACGGCATGTTGTTTTTTTTATTTTTATGTCCATCACACCACAGCTTATCTCCAAACACAGATGCTCTGTCTTTATCAGCGAGCCACACACGACAGCCTGATTGGCACAAGGCAGTAAAGTCAGGCCCCAGCGGGCCGCCTTATTGGACTCATCCAAATGAGGCCTCATGGGCCATGCTGAAATCTGAATCATTACCAGCTGAGAGGTGGATGAGATTAGTAAGTGCTCTAAGTAGCATGCTCAGCAAATACAGGCACACACACACACACACACACAGCTGACTCAAAAGCAATAGGGCTTAATCGTGCAGAGTGAGCTGATACTTTATTGGTAGATGGCCCCCCCCCCCCAGTTCATAACAACTGCTGAGACGACGCGATGATGGCAGTTGTTATTGTCATTACTCAGCCCCCCCTTTTCCTCCACATGTGTGAGTCAAGACCAACGCTCCGCGGCTTTGGGCCTCGGTGTGAAAACTATCGCTCCTTCTCTGAACCCCCTTCACCCAGCACGGATTTCGGGAATAGCTCCAAATCTTCATCAGGGGACAATGCCCCCCCCCCCATTTGAATATGACTCATCACTGTGGGAGCAGTTGTTTTTCTTTTATGTCCCCTGATCCTCTCCCTTTGAGCCGAATTAGCTGAAGTCACTCTTGCAACCCAACCCAAACTGTCACAGACTCAGTGAAGCTCAGTTGGAATCTTGTCTACTGCATCACTGAGCACTGCTTTTTTATCACAAATGTAAAAATAAAAAAGATGGCATGACAAACATTATGTATTTTCAAAAGGTTACGTGGAGGTTCATTGTTGTCTCGCCAATCGTCTGGCAGTGGGGAACCAGTGTCACAACTTGAGGAGGGTCTGCGTCGTTCCCTGCACTCGCCTCTCCTGTCTTCTCAGATCCTCCCCCTGCAATCAGTTCATTCCAGTCACCTGCGCCCCGACCCTCACCTGCAGCTCATCTCCCATCAGCCCAGACTCTACACGCCACACCACTCTGCCAAATTGTACCCGGGTTTTTTGGATGCCGCCTGTTTGCCTCGATTACCCGTTTTTTGACCTCAGCCCGATTCCTGGAATCTATGAGTGCTCTTTTGGACTGACTGCCTGTTGCAGAATAATAAAGCTCAGTTTCTGGATTTTTCCTTCTCCTATCGTGCGTTTGGGTTCTAACAATCAGACGGCTTTGTCATCGCAACCTTGTACGCCTTTATCTCACCCCAAAGTTGCTGTTTCAACACAATGAGGTTGTAACGGTGTGACGGGCTGTTTTATGCGTGCGATGATGCGGTTGTATAGTAACACCATCAAAGCAGACATCCGTGTGAACCGAGTGCGCCAGCGAACACGTTCAGGTGTGCGAGCGATCCCAGCGGACGGTGCAGCTGTTGTGAGATGCTAGTGTGCGCTCTGAATGAACACATCAAGGCCGCTCAGTGACACACACACACAGTTGTTTGCGCGGTGCCTGTTTGAAAGAGTGTGATATCTGTTGAGGAGGAGTGGGTCAGTCAGGCAGCAGGACGGGGAGTTATGTTTTCAAGACGTGAGATTTAAGACGCGGCTCGTAGAAAGTAGCAGGTAACTAGTGACAAACTGAGCAGCTGTGGCTCAGGTGGCAAGAGCAATCGTCAGAAGGTCGGTGGTTCAATCCCAATTCCCCTGCAACATAAGTGTTGCTCCCTGCTCCTCCGGGATGGAGTAATGTATATTTAGTTTTGTTTAAGTTGTATTTATTATTTTTTTTGTCTTAATCTGACAACCAAAATAAAAATCATCATTATCATTATCATTATCAAAAGCACAAACACACATAAATGCCTCCCCGTAAGGACTCATTTCTCTTTTTTATAACAGTGGCGGGATTGTTCTATCGACTGCAGGTGTGTTTGCAACTCTGGCAGTTCCTTCACACTAATTACAGACTCCTCACTGACATCTTTTTTTTTTTAAGTCTCTGAATTCCTGTCCCTCTTCAAACACATCCTGTATGTCTCCATATTGGGTTTTTTTTTCTTTCTGACCTAGCATTCAGGTCAGGTTCCATTGGATAATTCCATCTCAGAGCTGCAGAATCCCGAGAAGGAAATGAGTTTGGAAAACCAAGCCGCTGTGCTGTGACCAACCGCAACGTCCTCCTGCCTCTGTGCTCATTAATAACTCTCTCTTTTCTACCTCATGCAAGCTGCATCCATCACAGTGGGGCATCCCTTGCCCCGTAATCACGAAACAGAGACCCCCCACATCAAGGAGAAATATAACCTGTCAGGAAGTCTCTGTTTGAGAGGCTTCTGTTTGCTGTGGATTCGCTTCATTACCCGTCTGAAGAGCAGCGTTTGCCGAGTGAGTGGGTACTGGCTACTATCCAGGACTGACATTCCTGTTGCATCTGTTTGTGTGTGTGTGTGTGTGTGTGTGGGGGGGGGGGGGTCTCAATATAGACCCGTAGATTGAGAAAACAGTGAAGCTAAAACCACAGTAGCGCATCCAGAGAACCTACTGATGGTGGATTTGTGTTTCTACGGTTGCTGAATCAAACCATTTCCTCATCAGTAATTTGCAGCACATCTCCATAGTTACTGAAAGCAATGCCGAGCTGGGAAAACAACATCATAAAAGAAAACTGATGTTGCATTTTACAGTCACTATTGGACGCTATAGCCGGCTGGGTTTGAGTAAGTGATTGCAGATGTGGGTCTCTTTGTGAGCCTGAAAGAAAGGTTTTGTGTGCTCGTGTGTCAGAGCAGACTTACAGGAGACACTTAGGATGAGGTTGGAGTTCCTACTCAAGGTTAGTCAGTCATCCTCTGGAGCATTCACACTCCACTTTAAATGCCCTTCTCCTGCAATTTTCCTGTTCTGAAAGCTGGTCGACAATCATTTCTTTGTCTAGCTTTTTCCTTTTTTCGTCCCTGTCAATTGCTTTTGTATTCATCACTACGTGTGAGTCAATGAAGAAGCCTAAATTTCATGGACAGCAAAATTTCTCCAAGATGCATCACACTACAGAGCTGACTTTTAAGATGTGTGTTTTTTTTTAGGACTTAGAGAGTCTGGGTTGACTTGCAACTGAAGAAAATACATTTCCAAAGAGAAAAAGCTACCTAATGTATTTGTTACTTTCAGGCTGGGCGATTGTGATTCCCTATTGTCACGCTGTCCCAGCGAGCCTCTACAGACTCTCATTAACCTTGTGTGTTTTAGAATGCTTCTAACTAACATCGGCTTAGATTGACCGACCTTTGGTCTTTCGACTTGCGAAAGAGTCAAAGCATTTTCTGGTTAACTTCTGGAGCCGAGGATCGTACCGCCAAGCTCCCCGCCTTCGGCTGGCACCCAACTCACAAAGCACCCGATCCCTTTGGTCCCTCCTATGGGTGGCGAAGGAGCCCCCCCCCCCCCATTGTCTCTTCGGGCTGTACTTGATGTTTCATGCTGGACCGTGGCCCTGAGGCTCCTAGGTCCTCTGCCTTCACCTTTCCACTTCGGGTGCTGACCTTGGGGTGAAACCCTCTGTGCACGTGTCTGTGGCATCTATCAGCTATATATATATGTATATACTTAGAAACATATATATATATATATAGACTGTGCACTGCAGACATTGGAATGATTTTCAGTCGACAACACCTACTACAACTTGCCATTTACAGAAATCAGTTTTGTTTTTGTTTTTGTTGCACTGACATTTATCTCACCACTCCATACGCTGCATAGTTCTCCGTTTTGTCCTCTCTGACAAAGTTTTCCAAGCACTTATCTCAATATCAGGTTTGCCTTGCAGTAAGTAAAAATAACCCCTCTGTCAAGACCATTGTGTCTATTTCTACCATCATAACAGAGCCGTTTCATTTGCCCATTTCACTTGGTTAAAATTCTCATTTAAAATGCTTTTGTAATCTAAACCATACACAATTTTGTTTTTAGGCTGCCAAATGGTGCTGTGTATATATATGTGTGTATTTATTGTGAGAAAGTGGGTGGATCCTCAGGCTGGAGGAGATACGCTGTCTGCACTTGGACAGGCTCTTCCTCCTGGCTGATTACTGCACAGTCATAAGCACCACAAATGGAAACACACACACACACACACTGACGACACTGTTGACCTTACACACCCAAGAAAAGGCCCGTCTTGCATAAACACAAAGATTGTTCTTTGTTTTCCTTTCCCCCGCCAGTGCTCTGTTCCTCACCACTGTGTTTTATTCCGTCTGCCTGCCTGTCAAGCTATTTCAAGACACTTTCTTTGGAAGTGGGTGTAAGAATGAAACATGCTAAATATACAAGTTTAAATGGCCTACAAATAAATAAAAGGGGGAACAGCGGTGAGTAAAGGATGTGGCAGAGGATAGAAATTAATGTCTGAACATTTAGCTGGTGTTAATGCTCAGCATCACAGCTGCAAAGAAACACAGAATCTTCAGCCAATATAGGTTGCTGAAATCTATTCTTTTTTTTAGTAGTGGTGAAACACAAGTGGTTTTAAAATAATCCGGAACACAACCGTACACGAGTTGTGTTATAAACAGAAAGCAAACAGGGTGTGACAGATTCCACTTGCTTTATTTAGCAAACACTTTGCTGGTATCACATTAATAGTGCTGACACGCTTATGCAGTGCGTCACACTGTTTCTCAACGTTCAGACAAGCTAATGGGTAAAACTGGTTCAAACTGGCTTGACACCAATGAAGGAGGTCAGGGTGTGCGGACCGTTATCCGTAAAACAGGGGGAGTATAATTGGCCTGAGGTCGTGTGGATGGAGATTTTGAGAAATTGACTGTACAGTTATTAATAGCATCCGTTTCAAACCTCGGTAGAGTGAGTAAAGTAAAGTAAAGTAAAGTACAAGTACAAGCAATGTTTTTACTGTGAGTTATTGGTTAATCCGCTTCTAATCTTGGTCCTAAAGCCAATGTTTGTTGCTGTCCGGACACAAAAGTTCTAAAAGTCAATTGTCCTCTTATTATAGCACTTATTTCATTGTGGGGGTCGTTCCCCCCCCCCCCCCCCCCCCCCCCCCCACCAATCAGGGTTCTCAGTGTCACCAAAACCAAATTAGTGGAATATTCAAAGCTGCACCAATTGTGTATCCGTGCAATGCTAAACTGAAAGACAGCCAGTCCACCCTCACCACATGGTGTGCTAGTTACTATGTCCGCACATACAGTGTAAGGGAAATCACGAGTCATGAAGGTATTCTGCAATACCTGTTTGGATTGTCATCAGTCACGAACCACCAAGTGTGATCCTGATCCCACCCGTCAACATCAACCCACAAGCAGCACAAACAGGAATCCTCACACACCCGGGACACATACCAAGAAAGGACAGGTAGACCATAAAAGCTCTCTGAAAGGGTCAGAACTGCTTTGGTGCTCGACCAATTTGTCTTTACTCTGAAACCGTGCTGTTTGAGATTAGTCACACCTCATTATCACGGATTCCATTCATCAACACTCTTCTCGTTTGTTTCTTCCTGCTCCGTTCTCTATCTGCGCACCGTCCGTGTCATTGTGCCGCTCCGCCGCCACATTCCTCTCTGACCTGTTTCTGATGTAAATGAGTACAGACAAGACAGAAAGAAAGACTGAAAGAAAGAGGATGGTTGAAACTCACAGCAATGACAAACTGAGAGACGCCAAGAGAGGGCGGCCCCGTGTGAGATCACTGCTGGTGTAATGCCATGAATATGCTGGTGGCCCCATGCAGGTACTGAATGATCATTTTTAGCTAAGGGCACATAAACATGGCATTTATAGATTGCTTGAGCTAATAGTAGAGTACAATTTAAAGGGATGTGGCTTCACTGGCTTCCTGTTGCAGCAATGGTCCCCGGTCAACCCGCCATAAACACGAAGAAGCTGAAATAACAAGTGTTTGAAGTGAGGACGTTTGATTGTTGTGAGGATAGAAGATGAGTGCGAGTGGCGGTGCTGGGAGGTCAACCAGCTTTTTGCCTGCTGCCCTCATCCAAGGAATCTTTGTGTGCTTCACGGCAGAACTCTTGACCTTGAAATGAATAAATGGGGGGAGGAAAAAAGCACTGCCTGAGCTGATGAATGTGGACACAATAAACAGTCATTCACACAATGCCACAATGGCATAGAGGTAGCACTTTCCCATAATCCACTTGGGTATGTGCATAACTATTTCAGTTTTACTGCAGTATTTTTTTTTTTACACATATAGAAGGATTCAATACACTTCCTGCTTGTTTTGCGAGACTGGACGACTCATTTCTAAAAGTTTTAAGGGCTGAGCTTCCTGTTAAAGAGTTTGCTTTATGAGCTGTATCTTTGTTTCTGTGGAATGGCTGTAAAGATCCCACACAGACTAAAGTACGCTCCGAGCTCAGCCACTGTCGACATGCCAAGCATTACTAAGCAACATTACTATAAAGCGCTGTTAGGAAACGGCCGGCACCAGGGCTTTTAAAACGTACGCACAGTAATGGCACACTCTGAGATAACAGGGTTTCAATAGGATAGAATAATAGCACGTTTAATGGAAGCATAAGCACCGTCATTAAAGAACCTTCATAGCTATTTGCTTTATTTTGATGGTTTCCAATAGACCTTAAAGTGTTTTGTTATTCTGCTGACATAACTGTCCATAAATCATATCATCAGCTTTGAGATCAACATCAATTTCACTTTCTGTAGTTGTGAGTCGGCTGCTGTCTGTGCAGCAAAAGTTAAAGTAAAGCCAAGTAAAGCTAGATTGAACACAGCAATCCATTATTGTATTATTGTTCAATATGTTCATTCATTCATTCATACAAGATGAATGAATGAATAAAGACAAGATAATTCGAAACATCTACTCTTCATCCGCTCATATTCGAAATACGGGTCACAGGTTACGTTGGAGTCTATCCCAGCTGGCTGGAGGCCAGATGCGTGTCTTTTGGTGGTGGGAGGAATCCGGAGAACCCGGAGAGAACCCATGCAAGACACAGAGAGAACATTCACAGAGAGGCCACAGGTGGAATCGAACCAAGGACCTTCTTGCTGCGAGGCAACAGTACTACCCACTGTTTAAAGCTTCCATCCATCTCCTTCCTCTTTTCTGCCTTGCGGGTCACTGGAGTTATAGAATGTAATCATTTCTAACCGTCTTTAATGAAATGCACCGAAGGTGGGGAGCCTGTGTATTTATACTTGCTAAAACATGGATTACATTTGTTTTTGCCAAATTGCTTTAAACACAAAACGTGACAACGTTGCAACAGTCAAACGCTCAGACCGACCGTAAGCGATCCAGGTCGGTTTATGAGATTATGCAAACCACATTGTTGAGGTAAAATGAAAAATGAACGTGTCAGATTTAATCAGGAGTTGCACCAGATATGGATTATGAGGCAGGACCAGGCAGGACTGTAAACTGATGGATGTTTACAAGAGGAGACGTCTTGGTTGCTTTTGTTTCTTATTCTGTCTGAATTCTTGTTAACGTGTTGAGATGTCTACGAGTCTCAGATTTCATATTAGGATTTATGGGTTTTTTTCAGATCAAAAGGAGATCAATGAAGCTTGGAGGGAAAAGCACCTGACGAAACTGCATGAGACACACGAGGGGCTGATTCACGGAGATGATAGAGTTTTACGCAGCTGTTTTTCTTGCCTTCTCACTTTGTGTCTGAGCTAGTAAAAGAACCAGCTGGTGTAACCTGAGTGAAATGCATAGCAAGGCAAACGCACTCGGGTTCCTTTAGAGCTCCTTTTCCAACAAATGAATCACATTTCTCTCCAGGAATGTTCCACTGCCACAGCTTTCATCCCGAGCTTGTGGGCGAAGGCTTTTGTTGGACATGAAAGAGAACCGGCGGTGAAGCATTTCATTTACTTGTAACACACCTCGGCCTTTACACACACGCGTTTGATGAAGCGCTGGAGCTTCCGATGAATGAACACAAAGGACCGTAAACCGAAGGAAAGGTTTTACACGAGCATTTACTCTGACAAAGAGCAGAGCCCTCATGAATGTCTTTTAAGAGGATCAAATATTTTTTTTGAAGCTAACAGCATTGCTTCAAGTACTTAGCGGAAGCAATCCATACATTACTTAAATAGTTTCCGTGACGATTGTTTGTCTCAGGCCTTCATGCCAGCTATTTTAGACATTTTGAAAAACTACATGAAACTAATGTGGAGGGTTTGAGAAACTTGAACCAGTTATTGCATCACACTGGGAGAGACCTGACGCAATGAGGGCTGAGAAAGTGACCGGCCGGTACAACGACTGCATCGCTGCAGCCGCTGCACCGAAGACTCCCCCACCGACCCGGAGAGCTTTCAGAGATATTAAGGATATTTCCCAGCTATTTCATGTCAATTGATAAGAATTCCAATGTCATTTTCGATTCCGTTTAACAATTTGTTTAATGTTTAAGGATTCGGTTCGCTACGGATTCTCTCATCACTTCTCATTTGGAAGAAAAGGGAGCACGTTTGACTCTTTCTGTCCATGGTGACAGGAGAAGCTATCGCGGTAGATTGGAGCGAGTCCTGCCAGCGTCTGAGACAGACAGACTGTGTCTCCCGTCGCCGTCATCTAAATGTATGTAACAATTCATAATCAGACACAAACCAGACAAGAATGCCATCACTAGGCATAGTAGTGATGGACTTTGCGCCCACTGGAATCTAGAGGGAATCGTTTGCACAAACGGTATACGATTCAAAGGAATTTAAACAATGGGAATCGGCTCTCAACACCAATCGGCTTTCGCTTCCCAATTCCATCCCTACTGGAAAGGATGAAGTCACTTCTTTTATATATATACAACGTCAGAGTGGTAAATGTTTGCCAGAAAAATATAAATTTGTAGTGATGACTCTCCAAGAAAGTTTCATGCCCATCCAAGCATTGCATGTCTCAACCAACAGTCACCCAACATTGTCTAAGCAAAACATTTTTTACTGCGTGAGTGAAGGACAACTCAAAGCAAATACAACACACAGTAGTTTGGTGTGTCATCGGCACATGGTGACGATCACTACCTTTAAACTGGCCCGGGTGCTAACGGCTAGTAGATAAACCTGTGTTCTCTTGTTTAGTTTTGCGTTGGATGATGCAATGATGCAAGTAGCTTGAATGGATTCACGCCTCTGTGTGTCTGTGTCACCAACAGTATCCCCGATTCCCAGGAAAATCCCGTTTTAAACCAGTTGTGGCTGCAAATCATAAACGAAATTGTTAAATGAATACTTTTCCCCCAGTTATATACTCATAGTGAAATAAGATCTTGCTGAAAAATCAAACGTGTAGCTGCAGCTGAGAGTAGCTCAGTTGCAGAGATTGATAGTCATATAGCTCATCAGGTCAAGCTGGAGTTGCACAGCGATATGTACAAGAAAACCTACTGCAATGACAGAGGAGGGGAGAGCAGGGCCAAATTAAGAGGGAATGTGACAGGATGCATCTTTTTTTTTTAATCCCTGCATGGGGTGTGCATGTGGTTTGTAAATATGATGAAATCAACCCAGTAGCCAAAAGGATATCTGAAACACTGATGCAACATTGCTCAGTGGTAGTTGTCTTGACTACATGCTGGACTTCTGATCTTTCCGACATTGCAGACGGCATCATCAGGATTAGCTCATGCTGCAGCTTCTGCACCTGAATGTTTGGCATCCACCACTCCTCCGTTAGGGTTTGATAGAACCAGAACCAGGATAAAAAATGCGAGTTTATGGACACGCCCAGGCTTTTCTGTGAAGGCATTATGGGAAAAAAAGAAATCTACAATACCCATGTCTTACTCATTTGTCTCTGATCTGTCTGAAAGGCAGTCAGCCATAATAAAATATAGGAGTCTCATTAGTCAGCAGTGTCTCCGATGCTCTTTGGGCAGCACATACTCATACGATGCACACACAAATACACTCGTTGCCTTTTATCCAGCGCTCCTCTTGTGCCTCTGTAACAAGAGCTGGCAGCCCAGCCTTTCTCCCAGTATGAGAATGTCACATCGATGGTTCTCCATTCCACAGGCTCGCCTGACCTTCACACAATGCTGCTTTTGAAAGACTAAATGTCTGCTCACAAGCCAATCAGTTAATATGTGTGTGAGTGTGTGTGTGTTTGTGTGTGTGTGTGTCTGTGTGTGTGTGAGTAGTATGAAAGGGGAAATCCCTGAGACAAATAATGCTTTTTTACAAACCCAGCACTTAAATTGAGCATTTTGCCAACATAAACTGGCTCTGCTGTCTCATTTTTTGACAATGTGGTTTCATTTACCATTTCACAGACCGGCATGAATGCATACATGGAACAAACATGTTGATCTGGAGGAAAGAAAACCGGAGCGAAAACCCATTTGTCAAAAATCAGACAGCTCTGTCTGCCTGGGCTTCCCTGACTGAACGATGCCTCCCCTGATCAAAGGCCCTGTATGTTTTTCTATCGTGGCCCACATTCAAATCCTGCAAGGAGAGAATATATTGGCTCTCTCAGCTGCTCCCTGCGGATTATGTGAACGATACAGAGGATGTGTGGGAGACAGACGTTTTCTGTTTGATGTGAACGAAACTGGAAATAAAACCAGCCCAAGCAGACAGAGAGTCTGATGACTTAACCGACGCAGGCACTCACCCCGGTGATGAATCAAGGAAGATGAAGCCACCTGAAATCCTGATAACATCACTTCTTTTATTTGTCACTCCACACCTCACTGTCGATTTTATGGCGTCTGACATTTTACTATTTGGACAGCATTCATTGAAACACCAGTATTGCAAAGTACACTTTCATTGTGTCATTAAAGACATTGCAACTTGATATTTCCAAACAGACAAGGTCTTGAAAAGACACTAGGTCTGCATAAAAAAAAAAGGTATGGAGAAACAGCATATAAAACCTCTCACAGACTTAACTAGAAAAGCACTTAGAGAGCGCAATCAACCGAGAAATTGAGGAACACATTTTGAAGCTCCATTGACTGCAATGTCACCAAACATTTTATACCTGAAAATGATCCATAATCCAGGATCTCTTCTGGATAATCACCAAAATATAATAATCTGTTCCTTGTAACATTGGACTAAAGTGATGGATTGCATTGCCAAGACAATCTACTCATATAACTCAGCTCAGAAGACCATCATGTTGAGTTTCATTACATTATTAATATATGGCTATTGCTCAAGTCTGTTGCTGTAATACATCTTAAGAAAAAAAGGATCTACACACAACTGAAGCGTAGAGAGGAAACAAACTGTCCCAGGAAAGGTGTGCAGTGAGGTGTTGACATTGGCCCTCTGCCTGGACATGAATGTGAACCACATCGAGTGATTTTCCCCTCTCACAACTCAAGAATGCTGTGCAGGATTCCCCCGTCTTCCAAGAGACTTTATCTCTGGTACTTTTCCAAAGCGTGGCTGGACTCGCCTGCCAAAGCAGCGCAAGAGGCTTAATAACGGGATTTACAATAACGTAACAATTTTATGCAACACTTGCTTGTTGAACGCTGCATGCACTTTAAGCTTTGCGTCCTGTGTTTCCCCATTTTGCCTGTAGCGTTGTTTCCTGGGCCTTTTTAGACTAGTCAACACACACAGGACAGGCTGCAGCCAGCAAGTAGTATTTATAAATCATTTATATTACATTTATAGCACCCATCTATCTCAGCCACTGAGCGCGTGTCCCTGTTCACGGCTGGAAGGTCGTAAATACACACAGTGTTCGCTGATTAGAAGTTTATTACAAGAAAATGTGTGCTTTTTTTATAATACGGTTGAAGCTTTTGAACTCAGCGCATCTAAGATATCCAGCATGCGATGCAGATCAGCAACCAACACCGAGAATGTACAAACAGAGAGTATATGCGGGTGCGTTCAGCAAAAAAGGTGATGGCGGGTGAGCCAAACATAGTTTATAGTATACTTGGTGTGCATAGCCAGCATTCCCCCCAGCCTTACTCTGTATTTAGTAGCCCCCTCCTCCATGACAAGGATCTACAGACCATCATGATCTCATCATCCAAGAGGCTCGTGCATTCACATGGTCAGGGGATAGTGGTCAGCACGGGTGTTAATTTACATGATGTCATTAAACTAGACACATACACACACTTATCACAGTCCAGAGTTGTCTCCAACATTACAATGCACCCCAGCCCCAGAGTGTTTAATGTCCCCCCCCCCCCCAGGTACATCATGCATATAGCAGAGAAAGGAGTCAAAACGGGCTTGTCTGACTTTTTATGAACCAAGAATTCCGGGTGCAATGACTGACAATCTATTTCTTGCACTCATCAGAATAAAAACTTTGCTTGAGATCATTGTTTATCAAGAGTTGGGCATGAGTGTGTGTATATGGTTATGTGTTATTAATACCACAGGGGCAGTCAGTTGAAGGGATTTGAGGGGCTTCTTGGGTTTCAGTGTTTGTGAGCTCACAGACAAATGTCCATACATGGCGGGTTTATTCCCGCCGATGTGCTAACGACTTGGCTTTACGCTGAAAATGCCAACCCATCAGACCCAATGCTGCAGGGCATCGCTGCAATCTATGTGGTCTGCTGCCTGAGCCGGTACACATGCATGCGCGTCCACGCTTCAGACATTTGCTGCTGGACAAGAAACAAAGTGCTGCGTTTCTGGGAAAACGCATCTACGAAGGTTGACAACCCCGGTCAGTGGTTAGTGTGGTAAACGGGGCAGCTAAGCCCCAACTGCACCACGAGGACTCTCCATTGGGCAACAGCAGAAGACTGTGGTTGTACTGGCCGGCCCCCAGAAATGAACTAAAACAAGGTGCATGTTTGCACAGTCAGCTTTCCTTGACTAAATAAGGAAAAAAACAAACACAAGAGCCATAACAACCCAAAAAACGACACTCACAGGTTGTTGAATTTCATTATCTCATACTATCCTATTGCTACTGCTAACAATGTAAGAGTCATAAAAAGGCATTTCAACCAAAATAAATGAATGTATGGGATCCATTTTGCATACATGGAATCTCTCCACATGCTTACACTCATGCTTTGGATGAAACACATAACACAAGAAACTCAGTAACCCTCTGTCCGTGACGCGGCGTGCATGTCTGTCAGTCTTTCTCTGACCTTGCGCCTGTCTGTCTATCTATCCTATCTGTCATTGCAGACTTAATGATCTGTCTGGCCATCTATTTTCAGCATCAGTCGCATTATTCCGATTGTGCTCAATAGTTTATGCACTAGTTTGTCTGCGTGATGTCATTTAGGTGCATTGTGCCAGGACAGAAAGCTCCGGTGTCACCATCAGATATTTTGGTTTTTTCCTGTCATAAGACACTTTACAGTCTTGTTTTTCGAGGAATGCATGCACATACGTGAGAAAAACTCCCCAAACATTCACTTTGTGCATATGCATGATCAAATTATGCAAATAATTAATGCAGCACTGTAGTTCCCGTAGTGGAGCAGGACCCGTGGAGGCCTTGTGGTCAGATTGTGGAGTTGTTTTAAATAGTCAAGCCCTGAGATTGGATTGTGGTGACTGATGGGCAACACTTTCCCTTCCACGTTCTCAGCCTGTTTGGGCTTCTGCACTGCAATAATGGATGCCCAGCCCTCTGTAAATATAGCCTCCTCCAGCTAGTTAGCATGGCTGGCATAATCCATTCCAGTGGTCATAAATCTATATATACACATCCAAAATAAATACTTCCAGATCCAATTCTTAAATGTTGTTTAGATGGACTGGAACATATATCTCACACAGAAAATGAGTTTGTAATGAAACAAGGAGGCGCGGTTTAGAGATTGCAGAATCAAAAGGCTTCGAAACCAAAGAGTGGTGCATTTTTGTAGACCAGTGGAGGAAATCACTGGTTCTGCAACTGTCTGCAGAAGCTTTGCCCGGTGCTGCGGTGGAGAGTCACTGCTGTGGTAATAAGTCATTGCCATGGTTTCCATCCAAACTCTGATTTTGTGTTCAAAAGCACTGATACTGTGGAATGGATGCTGTGGGTGGAGAGATGTAGACAGCCACCCAGCCACCCAGCCACCCAGCCAGCGGCGACCACAGTCAGTGACGCCAGCAGAGAAGCCGTGATGCTCATGCAGCACTCGTGAGCTCTTTCAGGTGCAACTGTACTGAACCGCAGACAACAAGCCCACCTGCCCTATAGAAGGTATTTCACACGTGACCTGTCAACACTGACACTTAATCAGATCGAGCAGACATCAATGTACACACTGGGGAAACTCTGCCAGCACTACATCTGTCCATCGTTGTCCGAAAATAGGACATAGAGGTATTCAAAAAGGGGGAAACATTTTTGATCTTGGAGAACAGAACAACAGTCTGCCACAGTGGCCATACTGGTAGGCTGGAATCTGGCTGTGTGAGAGTTTCCATTCTCTGCACAACAATGGAAGGCCTTCTCTGCCTGCTCGCTCTGCGCTGACAAGCAGCGCGAGAATCACCGATCTTGTCACTGCTTTTCCCCCCTATCTGCTGCTGTTTTGATGTAAATCACAAATATTACCTATGAGGAAAAAAATGCACAGTGTAAATAATGACACATGGAGCATACAACAAACTAGGTAGGATGCGGAACAGCTGCTGAAATCATTTAATCTTAAATGAAGTTTCTAATTTCAAAAAAGTCCAGCAGATTCGGTTGAATTGATGAGGCGCTGTCCTTTGCATCGTCCTCCCAAACACCAGCCTGTCTCATGTCCTCCCTCACTACGTCCATGTATCTGCTCCTAGGTCGACCTCTAGTCCTGTTCCCTGGCATATTCTCTGTCCTCTCAATGTCCCACTTCTTCTTAGCTAACCTCTTTTCATGTATACACGTCCTGGTTCCACCACCAGGTCTCCTTATCTCCTTTCCTTCCAGAAGAGGACACACCCAGTACTCTCCTACCTGTCTTCCTGATCACCTCAGCTGTTGTATTCCAGTCTTCTGGAAGCCTCTCTTGCCCACCCAAAGCCTGTCTCACCTCTTCCCTGACAGCCACACAGCACTCTTCGTTCTTCAGCCTTCACCACTTGGGCCTCTGCTCTGCCTTAGTCCTCTTCATCGTCCACACCACCAGCCTAGGTTGGCTGGTTACACTCTCTCCTACCACGACCTTAGAGTCACCAACCTGCTTTAAACTGCTCCATCTACACAAGATGTCATCCACCTGTGTGCTCCTCCCTCCACTCTTGTAGGTCACCCTATGTTCTCATCTCTTCTGGAAATAAGTGTTAACTACTGCCATTTCCATCCTTTTGGCAAAGTCCATCTGTCCTTCTAGGTTCCTGTCCTGAATGCCAAACTTGCCCATCACTTCTTCAGCTCCTCTATTTCCTTCACCAACATGCCCATTGGGGTATGCTCCAATCACCATTCCTCTTTCCATCTCCTCCATTATAAAAACAACTTGAGTCCTGCTTCTAAGCTTCGAGCCTTGCGTCTATTCCATTCCACCTGGTCTCCTGGACACGCAACACATCAGCCTTTCTCCTCCTCATCATGTCCACCACCCATGAGGATGCATTTTTCTCTTATCACTTCCAGCTGCTGTAAAAAAAAGATCTGATAAGCCTGCTTTACACAACCTGCTCAGCAGTAATAAGAGAACAAGCCAGTAGTTACCTGGTGATTGAAGTGGAACATTTCTTCATTCCATACTGACTTATTGGTCTCCATGTTTGATGTGTCAGTGACGGCTTTTCCTTTGATATCACTGATCAAAATATCTACATGCAAAAATGATTGCATAAGAAACAAAACTTTGTGATATCACAATTCATAGTTGCATTATTAGAGATATTTAGATTAGCTATGTTTTTAATATATATATATATATATATATACATTAAAAATCAGTCAGATGGGTGTTATATGTGTCAGATTTTCCATCCTCGAGCAGAGTGATGCCAGATCTTTTTTTTATTTTTGCTTGCTTGTTTGCTTGTTTTACAAGAAACCATGCAGCCTTGTTGGAGATATGTGGTCTCCAACTGTCCTGGTTTCCAAAATGGTTATATGTAATAAGACAACCAAATATAATGTCGCACTTTCAACTTCAAACCAATTAATCAGTGACTATTTGACTTAATAAACAAAGTACAAGCGTGACGCAAGCATCTCGATGCCTCTCCTTCTGCTTGTACCACCTCTCTGTCAGCTGCTTGGCACCGTCCTGGTGGTGACGCTGCATAGCTGTCTGTATACTGATGTGCTCTGGGATCTTAAGTGCTCTAAAGCATGCCATACATTGTCTTGACCGTGTTTGACATTCCACACACTCTTGATGACAATGCCAGTCGTCTAGAGAGGATGGAAAGTTCTCCGAAAACTGGGAGGCTTATGCATTAGTATTATTACTCTGTGCTCTAATGTCTAATGGTTGCATTAGATGTATGAGGGAGACCATGACTCATTGTTCTTACCTCATGCCTGAGGAATCCAGTGACCATAAACACCACCTAATATTGGACCTGACCACCGAGGGAGACCAAAGGCTAATTCCTGGGAGAATCCCTTGTACTTAATACTGTATGTGCCAGACCTCCCTGCAGCTCTCTAAGAAACAGTGGAGCTACCAGGACATGGTTTCAATCTCAGTTTAGACATGTCATCATCTCTGAAGTGACTCAGGATGGAGACGGTTAAGAGTTTCTTCCTCCGTATTCCTGTCATTTCTAAAATATGATGCTCATATTGCCAAAGCAAGCCTGAAATAAAAAAACAATAACACACACACAAAGGATGAAAAGAAAAGGGTAAAAATACATTCAAATAAAGGATAAAGGTGATCCTCCTCATCTGTCATCCCTGTCTCTCTCTCGCTCACCAGCCACATACGAGGGCAAGCATCAGTCTCTCTTGAATCTCATCACCTCCACTCCTTATTGATCTGACATCCAGGACCTGGGAGGAGGGCGGGTAAAGTGTCTGGCTATGACATCATTTTTTTTAGCCACTTCATCCTGGACAGTGGAAAATGCAAGTGTGTGCGTGCAATGCTATGGTGTGTGTGGGTGCACATGTCTAACGGCATAAGCAACAATTTCCTCTCTAGACATGAGGGGTCTTGGGACAGTAAAGGGACGAGACGAGTCTGGACTAATAATTTCCACACTTAATGAAAACATGTCCTCTCAGAGCCCTGCTCAGCTCAGTATAATGTTGATTTGATGCTGAAACTTGGTGTACAAGCTTACGTCTAGACTGAAGAGCATCACCGCGTTGCTCAGCATCAGACCAAAGTCAATCATTCCAAAATAATCAAGTCGCAGTCGAGGTGAGTCACGTAAATATAGTTCAAGATGAAATGTGCTGTCAAACAGGTAGGCACACCACCTGGTGGAGGAAGGGAGGCCTTTATGACACACCGGATAAGTACGTAAACTTGCAACATGGAGTCACTGTTTTGACCCGCTGTTGCCAGGCAACAATGTGAATGCCAGGAGGCATAGTTTCAGGTGTTCACGCACGGCCCTCCCTTCTCTTATCTCAGATCTTCTGGCTTCGCTTACCTGCTGTCACAATCAGCAGGTAAGCGTAGACACTCACTCACTTGCATTGCCCTTGACCCTGCCCATTTCCTCCCAGAGGAAAGCCTTTTATGGGCAGTAACCTGAGAGTACAGGTGAGGCAACCCTTGAGATAATCCGTGAATTGTGTTTGCTGTCTCTTGTTAGAGGATATCTCTAAAAAGGCCCACTCCCTTTTTTTTTTTTTTATGGCATATTATGATCAATGAAACCAAAGTTAGTCATGAGTGAAATGTGCTCCCGATTGGTTTCTAACAGACAAAGGTTCCCTGAAGGTTCCAGCCAGGCAGGAGTTACTAATATCAATGATCAGACATCCACCTCGTAATCTGGTTTCCTTCCAGCGATTGATAATCACATGCAGAGACAGTCACGGACTGACTGACTGACATATGCAGGGCTCCTTTATTCCACCCTGAAATGTTACAGCAGTCACCACTTGTTAGAATTCCACTTAAGCAGATGGCATCTAATCTCCAAACAAGCAGAGAGCACACTTGGAAAATGTCTGGACGCTCATTGAACATTTTATTCCGCACAACAGACTTATCATCACTAAAAACCTCTATCGGGCTGCCTGGCCGATGCCACCCACCTCACTACACTCCTGAAATCGGCTGATATCGGAAAGACAATACAGAGCGGCCTTTTCCACTGATCACCCAACCCCCCCAGAGGGTCCACATCAAACGAGAATCAAACTCACCCACTCATTCCTGGGTGTGGTGTGGATGATGGGACTCTTATGCCGTGTGTGTGTGTGTGTGTGTGTGTGTGTGAGAGAGTGTGTCCTCGCAACGTGGGGGTAGAAAAGTGGCCACAGAACTATAGAAATAACAGACGCACTGGAAAGAGAGCCCTCTAAATGACGTCATGGTGTCTGTTTTGTGTGTATGTACGATTGGAATTTAATATAGCCCCACATGGGAGAGCCGGGGGGGGGGGGGGGGGGGGGTGCTCTCCCATGTGGGGCTAATCATCTAAAATGATTATTGAAATAAAACAAAATTATTATAGTGATTTAATCTTCTACCGACTCAAACAAAAGTGCCTTTAAAAGCACTTTTTTTTAAAATTGTATTTTTACAATCCAATCAAAATGGTCACAATGACTCCAGGTGACTGCTTCCAGACTTCTCAGATGTCCCCCCCCCCCAATTAGTCTCATATGGTTATACTTTATTGTTCAGTGTAAAGTTATACTGAACAATAAAGCCACTCTGTGCTGGAATGTGTTTCAGGATATTTGCTCCTGGTTAGGATAAATAAAAGAACAGGTCTTTTTACATTGGATTTGGGGTTTAATGTAAGAAACGTTGCACAACTCTGTAAAGGTTGTTCTCGCAACAGATCCAGGATGTGTGGAAGCATGAGTGTTTGTCTGGAAGTAATTTTTCATTAGGTGTGCCAGGTGATTTAGATTAGTGTGTGTTCCTAAGGTGTGTCTCTAATTGTTATCTAAGTTATGACAAGCCAGAGGATCATGGTAATAAACTTAAGCATTCCATTGACAATTACATGGATAGAAGATCAGAGGAGATGAACTGTCCAAATTTTACTTCAGTGAAGTCATTATATGAGATATTATATATTATATATAATTTATATTAATTTTGTTAGACATTAGATCATTTCTGAAATGTTATGTTTATGTTTGGTGTTTCATACTGTCGCTATGCAATATGTGCTTTTTAACGGATAAACACCGCAGCCACCTTTCTTCCCAATTTCATGAATTGCCAGTGCTACAAATGTTCACTGACCTCCCCACTAACAACATAACTCTTGTTGATATGTAGCCCTTCTC
Organism: Brachionichthys hirsutus; assembly: GCF_040956055.1. Classification (NCBI taxonomy): domain Eukaryota; kingdom Metazoa; phylum Chordata; class Actinopteri; order Lophiiformes; family Brachionichthyidae; genus Brachionichthys; species Brachionichthys hirsutus. The sequence continues at coordinate 10,231,291 of NC_090902.1, forward strand.
TTTCTAATCAGTGAGAAATCACATCCTCTCTTTTCTGGCTCATTCCACAAACAGAAATGACACATTCTGCCAGGTGCAGTCAGGGGGGATATTCTCTCCAGATGTGAATGAGCACACATTTGTGGTCCTGCAGTGCTTTGATTTTCTTCCTTCAGATGTTTTTGTTCAATCTGTGGCAAGAACACACACACACACACACACACACACACAGCCCTCAGCCCTTAACAGCTACTGGTCATACTTCTCATTAGTTTTACTTCCATCCACATCAAACAAAAGGAAGTTCAGTTCAGTCCCTTTGGACCAATAAATTATGCTCTGCTTTCCGTTAGCATTCCGGGGTTTGATTAGGAAATCATTTAACTGCTTTACCATAACTGGATCCTCCCATGAGATGTTAACAGATTCAAATGTACTGTACCTTCTGGATGGGACATCCTGTGCTGCTCTGTTGGTCTGTGGCGCCCTCCAGTGGACACAGTAGAAGAATGATCTGCTGTACTGTATACAGTATATTGATATGCCAGGGCTGCAGTGGCTCAGTGGGTTGAGACTAGACTTTTAAATTACCGGTACCGAGAATTGATTATCCAAACTATTATTTGTGACGTATTGTATCCATTTTATGTTGTATATGTAGGTACGTTTGATGCATTTATGTTTTGTTCTCTCATTTCATTTCTAAAAACAGAGCAATTTCTAATGAAATGATAGATTATAGCAATATTTTATATGAAGGGCTTGAGAGCTACATTAGCTCCAAAATCAAATAATCACAATGATCCATTATTTAAGACCTTACCTCCATGAACTGTCTGACAAACACATTCTGAATGAACTATGGGAAGAAAAAGAGCAATGCATAGACAATATATTTTATTGCCATTGTTGTTGCAAACTTCATAAACTCGCTCATCCAACATTAAAGAAAGACAATAATAAAATAAATATGAAATTCATTTAAAACATTTTGGAAGATAATTGCTATTTAAGTAAACCTATAATGCATCAATAAAGCTATTGATTTGTTTATAGAGCCCATGCATTTATAGTGAAAAGCAGGATTTTACCCTGCAGTAAAAATGACAAACATTTTAATAAATCATTTTAAACATAACAATCTTTAGAACACCACATTAAAAAAAGGATTTTGTTCCTGTGTTTTCAAACTTTTAAATCAACAATCATAAATCTTGTTAAGTTAAAGCAGCATAGAACAGAGTGAGCAGCAGTAAACAACCAAAGAATTGCTGTCTTCATTTGCAGTGGCAAAACTCAGCTAACATGACAGGACAACATTTGACCTTTGTTTTTTTTGTACACAGTGTATTTAAAACTCTTCAGGCTCCAGGAAGGCGGTCTCTTATCTCTATTTCAGGACCTTTCGCCTCCTGTTGGGGGTAGGTTGGAGGGATTTTTGTGGTAATAGTCTGGTGGGGTGGGATTGGCGCTTGCACTCATCCCCGTAGGGACATAATACATACTGTCCAGGTAGTTCTGGTCCAATGTTGGATGGTTCAGGGACTCTGGCTTAGATGCCTGACCAGAGGGATTCCTGTAGTTGACCCCAGCTCCGATTGGGTGCATTGTTGGTGCTGCTGAGGTCTCAGGATATCGGGGTGGCTGAGCCTGGGCATGAGCTGGAGGGGGAGGAGCTGCATAGGGCATGTACTGTGGAGAAGGAGCATACATGTTGGGGTTGTGGAGAGACGGGTAGGGGGCTGCTGAGGGAGGATACAGGCCTGAATGTGACATTGCTTGCTGAGGGATTAGAACTTCTACATATTGACCAGTCTCTGGGTCAAACAACATTTTCCTCAGTGGCTGCACAGGCACCTCAATATAAAAATACTTCCCAGTCTCAGGATCCAAGAGGACCCTGCGAGGTGTCTGTCCATAGCTACTTTCTGAGTACAAACTGGAGGTGTCACCCCCATATTCAGAGCCATAAGTAGGCCCCAGGCTTTGGGGGCCACACAGGTATTGAGGATCCACAGAAGGAAGGCCAGGAGAGTGACTGCGGCCAGGATCATTGTAAGGAGCCATACCTGATGGATGTTGCTGGGGGGATCTGTGGACAGGGGGTCGCCGAGAATCAATATGCTGGGGCGGTTGCAAAGGGTGGTCAGCATGACAGGGCTGCATGAGTGAGGGGTGGGGCGGGCATGGAGGAGGCTGGTGGAGAGGCTGGTAAATGGTTGGGGGCTGATTTGGACCAAGAGGACTCGATTTAGGAGAGCAAAGCTGGTGGCTCATCTGCTGAGGGTCGGATCGGCACTGGTGTGGACGGTGAGGGGGCTGAACTACAGCGTAAGGCAGTGCCTGGCCTGGAGAGTGTGGAGGGGCAGGGGGCGTGAGGCTATGGGGGCTGCGGTGATGGTGAGGTGGGATGAGACCAGGGTGAGAGGGGCAACCAGTTGTGCAGGAGCACGGAGGCGGACCGGAGGAGGCTTGGTAGCGATTTGACCTCCTGGGGGTCAGATCTGGGAGCATGAGGGGACTAAAACTCTCTCTTTCGTCATAGCTCGGAGGGTCATCTGAGCCATAAAAACGTCGGCCATCTGTCCTATGGGGGTGGTCGCTCGAAAGTGATCTGCGACAGGGCTGATGTGTGTATCCTGGCACTCGGGTTGTAGGAGCAACGGAAGGTGGTTTTTTGTTGTTTGATGTGATCGACACAGCTTGCCCATGGTTCTCCGGCATTCTGGGATGCTGTAGCTGGAGGGCTGGATCCATCACCGTGGGCTGGCTAGGCTGGCCAGGTCCAGCGGAAGCAGGCCCAGGGAGTTGGTATTGTTTTGGTTCAAGAGCTGGATCTGCACTTTTGGGTAAACCTGGGCCAGTAGCTGATATTGGGGCTGTTGCCAAGGTCGTGGGTCTGTGTATGTAACTAGAGCCCTGGGGTAATGTCCCTGTCTTCTGCTGCTGACCTCTGTCATGAGATGCCTCCGTCTCTGGTGGTGCTGTTGGCTGATTAGAGACGTTGGACATGGCGGTTGTTGTTGTTGTTGTTGTTGTTTTCAGAGGTGGAGGTTTGAGGCTTGATATTGTAGATACAGATAGTTTTCTTGTATAATTTGATGCTGACTCATTGGAGATTTTTCTATAGATTGTTGGTGAGGACACGACAATTGTTTGGGACCTTTCCTCACCTTGTGGTTTTACAGTCGATGTTGTTGCCGGTGGTTTCTGCTCTTCATTGGGCATCGCTTCGACATCTGCAGGTTTAAATTTGCAGCTTGGTTTTGGTGGCACAGCTGGCTTTTGAGTACTTTTGGCTGTAGATTTAACTTCAATGGTTTGAGGCGTGGCTTTCGATAGTGACTTTACTTCAATCGATTGCGGTCTAAGCCTTCGTATTGCAGGGGACTTTGGAGGAAAGGTTGGGTCCATTCTTTTTATTGCTTCAAAATCTCCTAGTGCTTTCTGTTTGTTGGGAGTTTGTTCAGGTGCATTGCTCAGCAGTGGAGGACTTGTCTGCTCCGCTGTGTGTCTTGTGGCACGCTTGCCATTCGTTCCCTCGTTTCCTTTGGTCTTTGTTAAGGTATCGTTATTGTCACACAATGCTGAAGGACCAGACATTGCTGATGAAGAAGAAAATGTCCTCTCTCTCTCAGTCTCATTCCGTCTTCCATCGGAGGTAGTGGCGGTCTGAAGAGGTATCTCTAGACAGTTCACATGTTTACAGGCGAGCCCTGTTCCTCCAGCTGCATTCTGGTTGCCCCCCACCACTGCTCCAATGTCAGCTTGGAAGCCTTTCTCCTTCAATAACGTGGAAACTGAGTGGCTACTTCTAGCGTGGATATTCCCAGCTGTAGGTAGCCCAGGTGAAGGTGAAGCAGCTGGAGCTTGGACTGAGTGAGGAGCCTCCTCCAAGGCTGCAGGTGTAATTGTCTTGGTCTTGCGGGACCCGTCCCTTATTAAAACTACAGCAGTGGAAACCTCTCTCTCCTTGCTGGGCAATCTGGGAAGGTTTCCAAGCATTGGAGGCTTTCTGTACGTCCCAACAATAGCAGGGTTGTCCTCATTGTCTGGCACTTTATGCTCTTCTGTTAAGTGTATATCTTTTTGACCCAGCTTCACAGTTGCTGCGTCGGATTCTGTGGCAAGCTTTAGAGAGGTTTGGGGTTTGCCACCAGGGTTATCAGAGTCTTTCATGCTGCTTAGCATTTCATTAGTATTTTCTTTCCAGCAAACAGCCTGGCATTTGATTTGCATTGGTTGTGGTTGAGAAGGGGTACGTGAACTCTGAGGAAGTGGAGATATGGGTTGCATCATTTCTTCTTTCTGTCCATCTTTTCTCTCTGCTCGGACGTTCTCTTTCATCTCTTGCCTCCTCTCCTTTCTCTCCGTCTTCTCTCCTGCTTTGGTCTCCTTCCTTTTTTCATCTTGAATTGTTTCGCTTCTTTCACCGTTAATATTGCCAATCCTGTCTTCATTCAAAGTTGATGTCGTCACAGCACCAGTTGCTTTGAAAGACAGATTATATTTATTTTTTACAAGCTGCCTCACATCTCTAACTTTGTGAATGGGGGCCTTAGCTTGGTTATTTACATTCCCTTCTTCTTCCTTTGTTTTTTCCTTTACACTGGTTTGGGCCCTTTCCTCCTTTTCTCTTAAAGACACGTCTGGTGCTGATGCCTCAGGTTTATTTTCTGCCTCATGTGTGAGACAGACATTCAGAGAAGCTTTCTTCTTCTCCACTGCTTTGAGCGTAATCTCCTGTGTTTTTAATCTGGAGATGCCCTTGCCGCCCTGCTGCAGTTGTTTATAGCCCTCTGTGTTTTCACATTCCTGGTCTCGAGTTGTCATCCTGGCCTGTGTACTCGGGGCTCCAGTGTCAGAAGGAGCTCCCCTGTTCCAGGCAGTGGCATTTGCAGAGTTGCCAGCCTCTCTTCGGTTCCACGATTTACCATGATCTGCTTGTTGTACTCCAATACTTGACTGTTTGCTGTCAAATGCGCCTTTCGTTGCTGATCTTGATGAGGTTAGATTCCTGCTTTGAGAATCGGCCTCTTCACTCTCAGTCTGTGAAAAGCTAAAACTTCTGCTGCTGCTGGATGAACTTGGCCTGTTGCCTGATCTCACACCAAAACCTGTGGGTGGTTTAGCATCATCCTTTGAACTTGGTTCTCCTCTCATAGAAGGACCCTCAGATGAAAGACTATACTCTGACTGAAGACTGGAACTCAGATTATGTGCGTCCAGTTTCGGAGACACTCCGAGTGCCGCATTCTCGATTTGGGAGCTGTTGTCATCAAATGTTTGATTAATGTCTCTTTCCTGTGCTTCAAAGTCTTTATCAGCGCTTGTCATCTTCTTGGACAACACATTCTTGAAGAAACAAGTGGTCTTCTTGCCTTTATTGCATGTGTTATCCAGAGAAGAAGATTTCTGCAGTTTGGGTTTTCTTTCATTTTGTTGATTGCAATCAGAGCTGCACTCAGAACTGTAGCATTCTTGTAATTCTGCTGGTGTACTGTGTTGTCTCGCAAACATCTCCCTTGCATGACTCTCGAAAGGAGGGCTTTCCATCATCATGAGCACTCCAGGACTGCTATTTTCACTGCTTCCGTCCTGCTTGCCTTCAGCAGTGTCCTTTCTCTTCAGCTGGATTTGCCTCTTTGGCACTCCTCTTCTTACCCTCCTGGAGTCCTCCCTTTCCATAGCCACATCTATGCACTCAAAATGCCTAGATGGATCTAGCCCATCTGAGAAATGCAAAGATGCTTGTTGGATAGAATGCTCATCGTTATCCAGCTTTGGAGCAGAACCCCTGAAATCAGCGTAGGCCATCCAGGCAGCATTGACCCCAGCTGAGCTCTCTTGGGTAGATGGTTGAGAAATGTTAGTAGATGAACGGTGGCTGGAGTTGTACATATCAAGGTAATCTACCTCAGGGCTTGACAGGCTACTGAAAGCCTCGTCTGTAAACCATTTCACCTCATTGTCTGCGTCATCAATCTCACTTCCCATACTGGAGCTTGAACTTTGACAGGGCCTTTTTTCGGTCGCTCGTCCAGGAGAACGTTTCTTGTTCTGAGGTGCGGGAGGTTGAAGCCGTCTGCCAGTACTACCACCTCTGGTGTCTTGTTGGTAGGCAAATCTCTGCGGACTCTGTTGTTGCTGTAGCTGTTTGGTGGCAAGTAAACTCTCTGAAAAGGAATGCAATGCTGGCAGTCCCTGTCGGGTCTCTCCGCTTGTGGGAGCTGCTCTGCGACTCACAGGCCCTTTTCTATTCCTGGCATTGAATGACAGCTCAACCTGTTCCCCTCTGTAACTGACATCCCCTTGCCAACCCCTCTCCTTTTCCAGAAGCTGCTCCTCCCTCTTTTTCTCCCTCTCCATCCCCCTCTCCATTTGCTTCTCCCTGCCTACCTTTCTATCCTCCTTCAGCTGCATTTCCCTCTCCATCTCCAATTGCCTGCCCTGGTTAGCCTGGCTATTATTGTCAATGGAAGCCACATTGGGACTTTCCCTGTTTGTCTCCAATTTATTTAAATCACCACTCTGTGAAGATGCTATAATCTGAGCGGTGCTTTTGCTCTGATTCTCCCAGTGTCTATGTGGTTTGTCAGGGGCAATGATGTGGACAGGTGTAAACCTGGTGAGTGGCGGAGAAGGAGTTCGCCTTCTATTCATGTGGTGGGCCATGTCTTCTGAGAACCTCTCTTGATTTTCACGTCTTATGCTGGTTGACGGCTGTCGTCTTGTGTGCTCGCTTGTACCAGCCGATTTTAATGAGCTACTGCTGCCAGGAATTCGGGAATAAGAAATGACTTGAGGCTGTATATCTTCCAATCTCTGCTCAGGAATTTTTGATGGAACTCTATGGATGGGTGAAAGGCTCTCACTCTTGTATGTAGAGCCTAGAAGATCAGGTGAAGGAACTTTGATTTCAACAGAAAGTTTGTTACGAGGGTTTTCTTTCTGAATCAAGGTTTCCTTTTCCTCAGAGAAGATGACTACACTCGAGTTATCCTGAATGTCTATATCCTTTGCTATGGCTTCTCCCACAATCCTTTGTTGCTTCTGTGAATTGTTTGCAGTTTCCCCAACTATGTATGGTAAAGTAGGTAAAGGTGAAGGAGCTTCCACCACTGGTGATCTTCTGATTACAGCAACAAACGATTTGTCTTCTATGTCTAATTCCCATAAGGATGACACGCTCTCCTTTCCACTTTTTTCCAATGTATTGACTAAGGAGGACTCCCCTTCAAACGCAGGAGAATTTACGAAAGGTGTGTTTTCAGGGTTGTTTTCTATGGACAAGTTTGTTGATGAGTGCTGATGATGCCTTTGCTCAGGAGATGTGGCAACAACAGACAGATTGTTGCAACTGTTCTGAGATGAAGGTGATGGACTGTGATGCTTTGGCTGAGGTGAAGGTGCTTGATCGTTGTCAGGTGTCAGGCTTTGATATCTTGGATCAGGTGATGGACTGTGATGCTTTGGCTGAGGTGAAGGTGCTTGATCGTTGTCAGGTGTCAGGCTTTGATATCTTGGATCAGGTGATGGACTGTGATGCTTTGGCTGAGGTGAAGGTACTTGATCGTTGTCAGGTGTCAGGCTTTGATATCTTGGATCAGGTGATGGACTGTGATGCTTTGGCTGAGGTGAAGGTGCTTGATCGTTGTCAGGTGTCAGGCTTTGATATCTTGGATCAGGTGATGGACTGTGATGCTTTGGCTGAGGTGAAGGTGCTTGATCGTTGTCAGGTGACAGGCTTTGATATCTTGGATCAGGTGATGGACTGTGATGCTTTGGCTGAGGTGAAGGTGCTTGATCGTTGTCAGGTGTCAGGCTTTGATATCTTGGATCAGGTGATGGACTGTGATGCTTTGGCTGAGGTGAAGGTGCTTGATCGTTGTCAGGTGTCAGGCTTTGATATCTTGGATCAGGTGATGGACTGTGATGCTTTGGCTGAGGTGAAGGTGCTTGATACTTGTCAGGTGACAGGCTTTGATATCTTGGATCAGGTGATGGACTGTGATGCTTTGGCTGAGGTGAAGGTGCTTGATCGTTGTCAGGTGACAGGCTTTGATATCTTGGATCAGGTGATGGACTGTGATGCTTTGGCTGAGGTGAAGGTGCTTGATCGTTGTCAGGTGACAGGCTTTGATATCTTGGATCAGGTGATGGACTGTGATGCCTTGGCTGAGGTGAAGGTGTTTGATACCTGGTTTGATTGGACAGAATTGTTTCAGGTTGCACAACAGAGGTTGTATAGCCCAATATATGAGGGGATTCCCGTGGTGTACCAGTGGACTCTGTTGTACCGTCTCTGCTTGGTGTAGGGCTCGTTGTACCAGGGGAAACACGTGTCCTATCAGGCACAAGAGTGGAGAGATGGGAGAGCTCAGGAAATGATGGAGAAATCCTGTCCTCTGGCTGAATGACAGAATAGGAAATCCCTGTGATATGAGGGGATGAAGTGAGGTTTCTTGTTGGAGAACGTTCGAAGGCAGGCTCTACGAGAGTCGCCACGTCAAATGACTGCACCCTTCTAGTAACCTCAGGAGAGGATGCTGTTATCCTGATTTCAGGTGAGGGAGAAGAATATCTGTTCTCTACAGGATAGTTGTTGCTGGTTGCTTCAGGTGATGGAGATAAAGTAAGACTTGGCACAGGTGATGACACTGGTTTGATTTGGATTTCAGAAAGTGGTGAAGTGTTCCAGGGTCCTAGAAAGGGGTTTTTTGTTTGCGTTTTAGCTGGAAAAACAGTAGCGTGAAGGGCAGGGGAGTGAGCTGTGCAACTCAATTCAGGTGAAGCACTACTTTCCACAGCCTCAGAGGATGTTGCTATTGAAATGACAGGTGACGGAGGTGTGTATCTTGGGGCAGGTGTAGACACGGCTGATAATCTTGCACTCTGGCTGTCCGGAGTAGTTGTACTGTCCCCTCTAGTTGAAAGACCTAAAATCAGCTCAGGGGTGTGCGTTGAATCTTCAATATCGGATGTGGAACCTCTGCTGAAGAGATCAGGCAAGGAGATCCTCCCTCTTAGCTCTGGAAAAGGAGATGAAGCCTGAGTATCAGGGGAATAGGACCTATTCTTCAGATTAGGAGAACCCAGTGTTTCTCTTGACTGGGATAATAACTCTGTGCTACTGGATAAAGATAGAGGAGATGAACAGACTGCTCTAGATTCAAAGGCAAATTCTGTAAAATCTAAAGAAGGATCTTCAGATGTGGCCTCAGGCGACCAACTGCTTTGCAGATTATCGAGGTTTTCCGTAGGCTCAGGTAACACTTGCGTTCTCCTGACATCAGGCAGAGATTGAGAGTTCTCTAAACCAGATGACAAGCTGTCAGAAGACAAGTTCTTTGTCTCAGGGGCTTGACTTGAATTTAAACGCTGATGTGGCCAGCTGATGTATTTTTCTTTGAGAGTAGGAGTGATTCTTCTTAGGTCTGTTCCTGAATGCACTTGAGTTAGATTAGATGATGTTGTAGAGCATACGTTTACCACTGAGAGTGAGGATGATGCTGTGCTGTTGGGATGTGGGGTATAGGGGATGTTATGCCCTGGGGAGGGGGTTCTCTCTCCACTGTTGAGGACCTCAGATGGTTGGCTAGTAATACTAAGCTGGGGTAATGACGATTTACTTTTCTGTTCTAAAACTGTCTTACTGTCCCCTGTCACTTCTGCTTGCCCTGAGCTCAGACTCTTGACCTCTGGAGAACTCTTGTCAGAAGATTCACTCTGCAAAGGGGGGCTGTAAAGCCTTTCTCTCGAATCTTCAAAAATATCCTCTCCTTCACTGATACCCTGTGCGCTGTGATAAGAGCCAGAGGACTCGTTCAGGTCATCCAGTAGGGGTGATGCAGCAGCCGTCCCATCCACCTCCCTTTGGGAAAAGACAAAAGGCCCTACGGCAGGGCTGCTGGAGAGGGAGGATGATTCACCGTTGTCTCCAAAAATATCACACAGGCAAGTAGTCTCAGAAATTGCACTGCGCTGACTAGGGGTGTTGATGATGTCAATGATTTCAACGTGATTTGGAGTACCGTCACGATGGCAAAGTGAAAAGGTACGTGGTGCACTACGGAGGAAGGAGTAGCTGTCTCCCTGAAGAGTCCAGCTGTCCATTTCTTGTCCACAAGCTCAAAATGTTCCCTGTGGCCAGTCCAGTCTGCTGCTCCAGTCGTTTCTGGGGTCTGTTTATGCATCGGAAATGAAATATGGTCACCTGAGGGATGTGGCTCATTCATTTATATCACCAGGAACACTGAGATGCAATATTCATTGTTAAAAAAAAAACCCCAGCAAAGACAAGGGCTAAATAATTGTGCATTGTTTCTGTTTGTTATCTTGCCAAAAGTAAACTTAACCTTACTCTCAAATGTATGCATTGATTTTCTACAAACCTTCGAAAGGAGTTCAGAACGCACTGTAACAATCTATAAACACAACGATGCACTTAAGCTTGATAAGAAGATGGAAGCACATTGAATTGAACACAAGACAATAAAAAAATAATTCACATTAACATGACTAAAAACTGCGCGACATTTCTAGATTTGCATGACAGAAACCAGGAAAGAATAATTGTGTTATTATGCTGCTGTGTCTCTACACATGCCTAAAGTAAAAAAAAAAAACTTTCATGAAGACATTACATATGAAATGCAACTTCAAAGACTGTGCATGCAACATACATATATATGGCTGATACATATCCTTCGGTTAAACTTTCCACATTGTCTTACTGTAGGACTGACAAGACAGAGAAGGACTGCTTTAAGTGCAAAGAGAAAAAAACTGAAGGACTAGTACTTTACCTTTGGCAAGTGATAATGCTTTTCAAAGGGCATTGAGTTCCTCTGTGTGTCTATATCACCTCTGAGTCAGCAAACTGCCTCTCAAATCCACAGCTGAACCAAGGACCAAGCAGCTCAGTCCTGCAGTTTCACGCTGGCTGGACAGCCACCGTCATGTATTAAACCTGAATAGAAAAAGCAAGGACAGGCATCTTGCATGTGCCCATTTCATCCTCCACTACTCCCATCTTCACTTCTGCCCCTCCCCTCTGAGCTGGTCTGGGGAAAGTGCTCGCTGGGTCTACACCATTGGATATTTTTTCTTCTCCAGGCTGGAGGTTGGTTGGATGTTGGTTTTCCTGTGAACTGGGCGGGATTGCAGCATTTGGGTGGGTGGGTTTATAGTTAGCAGCAGGTGCTGATCCAGCCAAGACAGATGAGTGGTGCCAGGAATTTGACACTTACAGACAGCTCAGTCACAGGGATCTTCTATATATAGACCATATACCATCATGGCCAGAACCATGCTAGCCATAGCTTTCAGTGTTCGCCTGGGCAAGCTACAGGAGAAGAATCAATATGTAGCCCACATATTGTTAACATGACTGCTAGATATGAGTTTATACTGAACATCAATGGTGTAGTTGCTCTATGCTTAAGGGTATGTGTATTTCTGTATGAATGATAAGGCGCAGGGCAGCACGGTGGCACAGTGGAGAATACTGTTGTCAATGTAAACCTGCGACTTGTCCGTCTTGTCTTCATGAAAATGAATGAATGTAATGTTTAAAAAGAGATCTGACAGATGCAAACAAAAAACACATTTCCAGCCAGCACTTAAAATAAATAAAGATTTATTAAAAAAATGGCCGTAAGTCAGTATAAGAGTGTAACAATAGTAAAACTCCCTACACCTTTAAAATACATATTTCATTTTTAACTGAATGCTTTGTCATCATAATAAAACAAAAATGATGACCTACCTGAATAGAACAGGTAATAAGGAGAGGCAGCATATCATTGCAGCTCACAGAGTAAAGTAACATGTATTTCATTATGAGGTAAAGAAAAATTAAACACAGGGATGGTGAAAAGGGTAGTTGTTCACAACAAAAAAAGTTTTTCATTTGGAAAGAACAACATGCATGTATATGTCAATGCGTATATGTGTTCAGGGTGTGAGATAGTGTGACCTCCTGTTAGGCAGGAGGAGGACTCAGGGGGAAAGAATGCTGAGCTCCTCGGCAACTGGGGCTGTACTCTACGTCGCTGTTAGATTAGTCACAGGCTTCCCAAATCCAAGGATTTCATCCACCCTCAACATCAGAAATGCAACGCACCAATAAACTGTGTAAACAATTCTCTGCATGTATAAGTAGACAAATACAACACAACCAAATTCACAGTGCTTGGAAGAGAGGCCGAGGCTCAGTGTTACCTGAGCAAATGTCAATTTCTTATCCGGCACAACATTTCCTTATGTGACCTTTTGGGAATCATGGCTTATTTATTTATTTTTGATCAATGTAATCTTTATGGTTGTGTTCTGTCTGTGGAATATGATGTGAAACAAGGGTCCACTCTACTACTACTGTACTTTTGGCTTGTCCCGTGAGGGGTCGCCACAGCAATGCAGCTGACATCTCTGAGGTCATCTGGGAGGAAGTAACATGAATTGATACTGAAGTGGAACACTAAAATCAAAAGCCAGCATCTTTGATGGTCTGGAGGTGTCCTTAGATGGTAACTTGCACATTTGTGAAGACACAACTAAGGAGAAGAGGTGCAGGTTTTGAAACAACATATTTCAGTGACATTTCTGACAAACCACATTATGCTGCTTTACAACAATGTTGCTTGAAAGATTCCAAATAAAGATATCATTTGTAGGGTGTATTTCCCCAGCAAATTTTCAATTTAAACTAAAACAAATTTGAGGAATTTTTTATTAGCATCTTTAGTAGGAGCATTTGATATATAATATAATACACCTTTTGACATTTTGAGATTTTTTTTTTTTTTTTGTCTCTAGAAAATACTCACCTTGGGCTATTTATAAGGTGAAATGTTAATTTAGAATGTATTTTATAAATCATCAATACATTTAAGAAATATATACAGTATACACATTTATTCACCGCTGGATCCACTAAATATAATATATTATTAATAATGCATAGGGGTTTCGTTGATGAAGCATAAGTATACTGTACGTATTCAGTTTCTAGATAGATATACTTTAATATACCATATTATAAGATGTATGAACTGAAGTAAAATTACTTATCGCAAAGAAAAGAGACATTTATTGTGGAAGGGATAGCGCAGAATGCGACACAGGTATGGAGAGAAATTTGCATTGCAAATCTGTTTTGCAAGTCTTTTTTTTGCAAATCCGTTTTGCAAATCTTTTTTTTTGCAAATCCGTTTTGCAAATCTTTTTTTGGTTGCAATCCGTTTTGCAAATCTTTTTTTTGGTTGCAAATCTTTTTGACACAAATTTCTCTCCATACACAGGAACATCCGCATTACGTCTGCCCTGGAGTTGTTGCCGTAACAGGCAAGAGGCTAACGCTAATGTTTGCTAACTATTAGATAGAGAGGTGAGTGGTATTTATTTATACGTATATGAAAAAATCGATTAAACTGCTATATTTGTTTAAAGTGCTCAGTCAATGCAAAATAATGAACAGAAGCGGGTTGTCATTCTCTTCTGAAATTATTCGGGCCTAGTCGGGCAGCAGCTAATTCACAGCTACGAGCTAAGTAGCTGGCTAGCAGTGGCGAGCTTTTCCAGGCTGCTACCAGCCAGTCTGTTGTTTGTTTATATTTGCTCTGCCGCAGCTTGATTGAAACAAAATAGAATAATATGTTGCTACAGTAAAAGCAGTGCATCTATCTAGTATTTCATTCCAACAATAAACGCGTAGCTGGCGTTTTGTGTTATGAAGCTCTTTCACGGTAACTGCTAGGTGGACATTTTCTGTATACAACTTACAATGGTAGGTTGCTGCTACAGCAGAACAACACCAATCAAATATCATATATACATGTATACATTAAAGATATAGAATAGTCGCTACCAGGCGCGCAAACACATCCACTGGCTAACATCATGAGCGTGTTGAACCTTTGAACGTCTGAAATGCTAGTAAACATCAGGCCTTAGAATGCCCCGAGTGGCCGAGGCCTAGCAGTCTTCCTTAGCATCACACATTAGGTCAGTGTATTTGTTCGTTCTTTCAGGACTCTTCCCGAGCACAGTTGCATCTTTGTCTTTTCTTTTATTAAGGGATACTAGTACGAGTTAGCAAAGTGTTCTAAATGTTGTTCCTCACCAATATTGCTCAAGAGGTAGTCCAATAAATCTGATTAGTTAAATACTCTAAACATTGTTTTTGTATCTTTTCAGTGGGCAATCATGATGCATAGGAATTTCTTTTAGCAAAATAAATGCTAGTATATTTGGGCCTGACTAAGTCAGTTTGACCAGTACATTTTCATATATTTCAATATTAAAAGCTCAGGCTTAGCACATACACTTTGATTGTTTGTGTTACTTTAAGTCAAAATAGCTGCCACTAAATAGTTCCAGCATCTCAAATGTGAAGATTTGCTAAAAATATTTTATTGTTGACTGGCTTTGACCTGCGTGTTTGTCTTCTGTTTTGTCTGTTGATTCAAGGTGGTGTTGTGTGTGTGTGTGATTGTTTAAGTCTGAAAGATGGAACAGTGTGCTTGTGTTGAGAGGGAGCTGGAGAAAGTTCTCCATCGCTTTGTAATGTATGGCCACCAGTCGGAGGAGAGACTAGATGAGCTCCTACGCAGTGTCTGTGAGATACGAGGACAGCTGGTTGCCTTTGGTGAGTAGATTCTTATTGTTACAGTAGTTTACGTTTCTTCGACACGTAATAATTGTTTATAGGTTATCGGTGCTATTTTGTAACCCTTGACTAACGTATTTTTGTATACAAGCTGAACTCTTCTCCCTTCTCTCCTGCAGGAGTACATAATGCGGACTTATCAGTCCTATCGCAGACGATGGCGCAGTGTTGTAAGAATATCAAAGAAACCGTGCAAATGTTAGCTTCAAGGCATAAGGACATCCATGGCAGTGTCTCAAAAGTGGGCAAAGCCATCGACAGGGTACGGACAGGCAAAAGTCTTCTTTCATTTACAGCATGGGGCGCACAAGACATCTCACATTTTTCTCCTCAGAATTTTGACGCAGAGATCAGTGCTGTGGTGGCAGAGACGGTGTGGGACACCCCAGAGAGACAGAAATACCTGAGTGAGACAATTGTGGAGCACCTGTACAGGCAAGGGATGCTCAGTGTAGCAGAAGATCTCTGCCAGGTGAGTCACTGTGACATTAAACTAATGCTTTTTGTTTCCGTTTTGCTGAAATATTCTTGAATGATCCTTTTCTGAAAGATAATAAACAAAGAATAATAGTGCTGTTCTGGGCCTTCTCATCGAGGGAAATGTTTTTCCTTATTTTTGTCAGGATAATCAGGAATGTCTAACAATTGAAGACGCTCTGTCTGTTTCCTAGGAGTCTGGTGTCGTTATCGATATGAGTATGAAGCAGCCTTTCTTGGAGTTGAACAGAATCCTTGAAGCTCTGAGGATGCAGGACCTCAGGCCGGCGTTAGAGTATGTTAAAACCATTTAACCCATTCTCTGTGTCTGAACAGTCACGGAACTAATGCCTGCGCTTTCTTAGGTGGGCTGTCACGAATCGGCAGCGCCTTTTGGACCTGAACAGCAGTTTAGAATTTAAGTTACACCGCTTGTACTTCATCAGCCTCCTTGGTGGGGGGATCGGCAACCAAATGGAAGCCCTACAGTATGCCAGACACTTCCAGCCCTTTGCCTCTCAGCACCAGAGAGGTAGAATTATGTTTTGATATTTTGCTTTAACCCGATAGAATTTGAGGATCTAAGTATTTGATGAGGACGAAACTGCGCGACATTTCTAGATTTGCATGACAGAAACCAGGAAAGAATGATTGTGTTATTATGCTGCTGTGTTTCTTCACGCCTCTACTTTTATGACCCCGCAGATATCCAGATTCTTATGGGCAGTCTGGTGTACCTGCGTCATGGAATCGAAAACTCTCCGTATCGCAGTCTGCTAGAAACGAATCAGTGGGCCGAGATTTGCAACATCTTCACCAGGGACGCCTGTGCTTTACTGGGCCTCTCTGTGGAGTCGCCGCTGAGCGTTAGGTTGGAACGACATATTAAACCTTCGGCTTACTTCATAAAATCACTGCAAAGTTGAGAATTAAGTTATTCCACAGGTTGGAATGTTTATTTCTCGTTTGTAATTAAAGCGCTTGTGCTGCTGCTGTTATAAGCGTGTTATAAGCGCCACCAGCTAATCCCGTAAGAGGACGCTTCACAGAATGTCGAATGCTTGAAACTAAATGTGCTGCTATTTTTAGTTGGTGAACCGGCAAGGCATCGCATCTGAGTTTTAGTTTTCTTTTAACGATTCTGAATGTGAACGTTTTAGATAATATTATTTATTCAGTGTTCTGACTGGCTTGCAGTCCTGTCGGATTCAGCCTTTTTTTTAAAGCATCAACTGTAACGTTTAAGTTTGTACATAAGAATATTTACGAAAACTGGTCGAAATGCCGTCTTCAGAAGCAGTTGTTTCAGTTTTAGACACTGAAAATATTCCTTGCCTTCCATAAGCTTGTGTGCTTGTGTGTGTCTCCAGTTTTGCGTCAGGTTGTATGGCCTTGCCAGTGCTGATGAACATCAAGCAGGTGATAGAGCAGAGACAGTGCAGTGGAGTCTGGACGCACAAAGATGAACTTCCGGTAAGAGGCTAAGAATTCCCGTCTTTTAGCCCGTTGTCGTTCTTACACGCCGTTTAACTGATTCACACGTCTGTCCTTGTAGATTGAAATTGACCTTGGGAAGAAGTGTTGGTACCACTCTGTGTTTGCCTGCCCGATCCTCCGGCAGCAGACCTCTGAAAGCAATCCACCCATGAAACTCATCTGTGGCCATGTCATCTCCAGAGACGCCCTTAACAAATTGACTAATGCTGGGAAGTAAGTTGCCAGACTGTCCCAATTCTGTGTCTCCTCTGTGTGTAGCAACACTTTAAACACGCCTCGTCTTGGAACGTCTAATTCTTACACGGTCATTAACAAGTTTCACATATTACGCAAAGTCAACTTTATATATGTATATATGTATATGGCTATACAGTATATACGTTATTAAGTTATGTGAACCTCACACCGAGAATACTAATACACATTTTATGATAACTATTTGTAGTTTAACGTCGTGTTTTTGACTTTTCAAACCATTGATGTCCCAGTTTTCACACGGCTTTAATGCACTTGTAGCATCCCCCCCCCCAAAATAAGCGTGTTTCAACCCCTGCAGTTGACGTGGAAACCAGTGACGTCATATGTTAAAAATCAAAAACATTTTTTTTTAATGTTCAGCATTATAGAACCCAAAAGATTTCACACTGCCCTCTCCTCTCCTCTTCCTCAGGTTGAAATGTCCGTACTGCCCCATGGAGCAGAATCCGTCACACGCCAAGCAGATCTACTTTTGATACCGCTTACTCTCTTCACGAGTAAGGCTGAAGTTTCCTGGAGCTCTTTGAATTTCCAGGACCATTTGCTCTGGCCCTTGTTGCTCTGTCCCTGGCCTCTTTGGCCTGTTATCGTCAGCATTCAGGTCTTACGCCAGCGCTCCTCTGGGACAGCCTTGGCCAACTTCTAACCTACTTTGGACCCTCTAACTTTGTGTAATATACGAAGTCCAGCGGTGGAGATCCAACTCCAACCCGTAGTAAAATGGAGAGTCTGTCAGTAATGAGAGCATCCTCATGAAGAAGCACCTCTAAAAAAAGTATTGTTCATCGAAGCTCAATTGCTAAAGCCTACAGAGTTATAGGATTTTCTTTTTAAAGTATGTAAGACTTCATAGTGTTTATTTCTGCGGCTGTGTTGACTGTTTGAGTTGGACGACTGCTTCATTTTTTCGTTTTTCCCTTAGAGACTGAAGCAGTTGAATGAGTGTGGGCAAATGGGGTGTATATATAGTTTCTAATTTCAGAATGATAAAGTTCTGTTTTGCGTAAGAACACCACAGAGTAACAAAACTATGTTAAAGATATCTTATTTTCCGGTGAAGGGAACTGTGGAGCTCTGTCTTGAACTGAAGTCTCGATTGTGCCCCCAATTAACCCCCCCCCCCCCTCCCTCGTGTAATCGAGGCCTCGCATAGCTTGGTGGTTCTTGTTGGCTGATGTATCTGTTTGATCAGTAGAACAATTAACTCATCGATTTGTGAACGACTGCACCAGCAAGATTTTCCTCATTGTAGAAGCCATTTGTCTTGTCCTTTTGTATGTATTTAACAATGACAAAAAGGAAACAAAAAAAAAATATATACTACTGTGAAATGTGCTTTGTTTCTAGTTTTCATTACAACCACGACAAAAGCTCATGTAAAATAGTAAATTAAACCGGACGTTAAAATGCACAGTCGACGCTACTGTTTAACTGTCAGAACTCAACAGTCGGTGCACAGCGCCGTTGTGCCAGTGCCTCGCTCTGCCCCCCCCCCCCCCCATTGTGTGTCCCAAGCTTACACACCATGTGCTTTGGAGATGTAAAGTGGTGTGGTGGTGCCCATAATGGTCTGACTTGCAGTGGCTGTAGGCTTGTGTTTCAGCTTTACTTGTCGTGGGGTGTGGGGAAGTTTCCTGATTATCGTGGCTGTTGTTGAATATATAATATATAAAATGCCTCTGCTTCATAGGTTTTGTGTTTATTTTAACACCCAGTCAGAATAGAAACACTAAAATCCAGACATTCTCCTCAGGGCTCATTTTAACAGTTAATTCCTCACTTTGCAGTTGCTATTAAATGTGTACATGTATTTAAGGGGTCTCGAACAAGGATTGCACAGATTTGTTGAAGCTGATCACCATGGAAACATTAAAATGGTGATGTGTAGGCATACACTTTCTGAAAGCGCGTCACGGCTGTACACTAGTGGTGTCCCCTTGAACCGTGGCGCCGCGGGGCTGATTTAAGTGCTGCACCAGCTCGGCTCACACTGATGGTTCAACGTTTTGCTTTAAGTTGGAGCAAAAGGTTTCTTCTTGGTTTGCTTGGAATCGGCTAAAGTACACTTGTGTCTGAACTCTCAGCAGATGTCCCGCTTTTTGGTTGACAATCATTCATTGCTTCTTAAAAATAGACCCGCTGGCGCTCCGAACTTATGTGCTATTAATTTTGTTGAATGTTTGCATTTCCTGCTCTCGTGCGTGCAACTCTTAGTGTTAATATTTATCGTTTAACATTGTTTCATATACTTGCATCAGAAATTAAAATAAAAATGTATACTCCAATTCTGTAATACTGTTAATTCTTTTTTTTTTTGCTTTCATGGCGTTGCAGCTGCTCGGCCTTCTTTTTTTAACCAGCACTAGGCGGCGCTGTTGCTGTTTGTTCGGACGAAACACTGAAGCAGCTCTTCAGCTGCTACAGGTTTTGAGTTTCACAACCAGGAAGTCTTGACAAAGTATAAAGTGAAAACACCGCTGATTGCATTCAGTGCATCGGCCTCCTACGGAAAGGGATGTGAGTGAAGGATCCTTTATCAGCCCACTTCAGCGCTGTGCTGTGCTGTTATATTAAGCCTCACTCTATGTAATGACTCATGCCAAGGTAAGGCCTTGTGAGTCACCCACAGCTCATCGCGAGCACAATTAAAATTTCCTACATAACGTTGTTCCCTGTGCAGACTCTGTTTTCACAATTTAATACAACTTCTCCCTCCTGGATTTATACAAGTCAAGTGTCGGCCTACATCACTGCCAAGATATTTGTTGGCAGTCTCTTCTGGTTTGTGCTTTTCACACTTTCCACAGAAGTGCTTCTTTTCTTGAGCAAAGAGATCCTCCTATGTTTCCGTCTCGGCTGACCTACCACCTCTCTGCCATCTGGACCGTGAGGGATGGTATGTGAAGAGTGGCCGGTAGAGCGATGCAGGGAGGGCCTCAGTGAGATAAAAAAAAAAATCAAGGCTAAACCTCTGAAAGCCACATTACTCCCCAAAGCCTCTGCCGCGCTGTTCGTTCTGTCACAAAGCTCCTGCCCTTGGGTTTTATTGGCAGCCTCTTCTAAGATCTGAAGCCAAGTCGGGGCAGCCAGAGGTCTGAATACCATCAGCTACATCTTAAAACGTTCTGACAGGTCATCCCTGAACGGTTCAAATCAGACAATGGTGCTTAGAAAAGATTAAGATAATACAGAAATTGTCTGAGCCAAGCATCAACTTTAGCAATTTTTATTCACTACTTCATAAATGTTGATCTTAAATCCAAATGAATCGTGTATTTTTTTCACAGTCTGCTGAAAGGGTGATTGAGAGCAGGCTTTTGGATTTATATGCAGTAATATATTAATAGCAAACAGTACAAGAGAATAACTTCACCTACATCATGCATTGGTTGGTATTGGCTGGGTGTGCAACAGGATGCACCAATGGCCTGGGGGGGGGGGGTCTTGCTCAGCATCCTAATCGATCGATCGCTTCCAGCATTTAAGACAGCAGTGTGTTTGGAACACGACGACAAAGGCTGATCAAACCATTACAATATGAACAAAAAACATCTCACCTGACAGGAGCTAGAAACGGAATAAAATGAAGTAGTACACACACACACACACACACACACACACACACACACACGCAGCTTCCTCGATAGCAAAGACGTGGCATTAGTATCTTGGCACAGATAGCATTAACCCTTGACGCGTAACCCAGAGACGTCCGTCAGCCCCGTTGGACCCTGAATCCAGAACGAACAGATGCTCAAGTGTTACCGAGATGCACCAAATCCCTTTGCATCCTTTGGTTACTGTCAAGACTATCCAGCAGTCGAAACCTTAAGGTGGCCGCCGAATGAGCACAAAATAAACACGCCAACTTGCTCATGTACAGTTCTCTAAAACGTTTTAAGTGGGACTGTCGAGGTGCTCGGCTGCATTAGTCCTCAGCACTCATGTTCTGGAGGACGTTACCGGTCCAGTTTGTGCAGGGTAAGGATGCATGAGAATGGAAACCTGTTTCCGCCAGGAAAAGTAGATGAAATGCTATGCTTAAGTTGAACATCATGCGATATATATATGAACTTTGCATTTCATTTTCCTGATGGATGTAGGTTTACATAGGAACCATACAGGGCAGGAACATTTGCATTGCAAATGAGTGACATTCAAATTTCTGACGACTCAATTTTCTCGATCCACGGCAAACCGGAAGAAGGTCTGTCCTCTATTTCTCCGGCCGGCTCACTTCTCAGCTCTGGCTCTTCCCTTTCCAATATGCTACTTCCACCTCCTCCTCCTCCTCCTCGCTCTCGGCTCGCCCTCAGCTGGTGCAGCTCCCTTTCCAGAGCTTCGTTGTGGTGGTGCATGTCCAGGTAGCTGGCCTGCAGCTCCTTCTGGTAGCGGATGACCTTGTCCTTTTCCGTCTGCCACGTCTGCCTCTCGTCCTCGAAAGCCATGCTCTGGGCCTCGTTCTGGCGACGCTCCAGCAGGAGCTCCGCGCGCAGACGCTCCTCCGTGGAGCCCCCGCGTCCTCCTGCAATGAGGCGTTTCACTTAGATTCAATGAGAGTCACGCCAGAGCCATACGGCAAATATAATGAAATATGGCAGAGGCTCAAGTAGATCTCAAATGGACTTTTCTGACAACGTTTACAAGACTTGTGATGTTTTGAGATGGGATCTTGAGTCATGGTAGAGTTGCTGTGCCTGAAATCGAATGAGCTACTCTATTTCGCACACGACTGTGTTCGGACTGGCTCGCAGTCCTGTCGTAATCAACCTTTTTTTGTGAAAGAGTAAACAGTTTGGGATGTTTAAGTATATAAATAACAGTATTTACAAAGCCTGGGGAAATTCCAGCTTTTTTCAGAAGCAATTATTTCCATTTTAGACAATTCCATAAGCTTGCGCGCTTCACCATGTTGTGTTAACTCGTCTGTGCTGCGTTTTTGCGTGTCGAATCATTGGGCAGTGTTGCTACGGAAACAGACACAAGAGACTGACTACCTGCCGCCCCAGCTGAAGGAGCTTCTTCAGTTCCTTTTCCTTCCTCCTGTGGCGTCTGAGAGGGGCATTTGCGACGTTGTGGCCCCTGCAGGATGAGCTTCAGGGCTTCTACCTGGCCCTCCTTGTTCCGCAAATCTGTGCGCGTCTCCCTGAGCTGTGTCTTCAGCTGGAAGAGCTCGCTCAGCTTCTGGGTCACCTCCGTCTGAGACTCCCTCAACTGCTGCTTCAGCAAAGAGATTTCCCCAGACTTCTGGCAAACCTGGGAGACATAGTGAAAAGAGTCTCTCGACGGAGCTCATATTGGTCGACGAGTTTTAAAGGATCTCCCCTTTCTCCTTTTAAGGCCTTTACCTCCCACTGTGTCTCCTCTAAAGTCGGACTGGTTGGTTTAACTATGGCTCCATCCTCCTGGCCTCGTTCCCTTTTCAGGCCGTCGAGCTCCTCCTGCAGTCGGTTCTTCTCCTGCTGGGCCTTGAAAAGCTGCAGCTGCAGGCTGCGCGTCGAACGCTGTGCATGCTGGGACACCTGACGCAGCTTGGCGGCATAGAGCCGTTTCAGCTCCTCCACCTCCTTTTCCCACAGGCGCTGTTTCCCTTCAAACACCTGCACAAGGCCAGATGAGGACAGGCTTTAAAAAGGATGCAGGTGGATGTGCGATAGAAGAAAGACACTGCAGTGAGAGTCACCTGAGCGACGGCGCCTTCGCTCTCATCCAAGTTTCTTCTCATCTGTTTGAGTTCATGCTCTTTCTCCACCAGACGCTCCTCCAGATCCCAAACCTGGAAAAGACAACGTGTCTAAAAATCCTGCTGAGCGTCTATCTGTCGCTCAGGTCATCCATCCATCCATTACTCACCACCTCCTCAACGGACATTGACATTGTCCAATCGTAAGGAGGCGGGGCCTCCCCTCCATATGGAACCAGACGGCTCAGGGTTGCCATGCTGCGACAGGACACCTCCCCTATGGCCCCACCCCCTGACGCTATAGCCTTCTTGCCCAGAGTGGTGCGATCCAGCGAGCCGATCGTGTTGATGTGGCCCATAGATGCACTAGATCACAAAAAGAAACCACATAGTCCAATAAGATCTGTTCCATCATCTCTACAGCCAGTCATAAAAATATAAAAAATAACATCCACGGTTCTTGGATATAATAGCAGAGCAGACCTGATGTGAGACAGGTGTGGGCGGAGGGGAGGCCGGTATGGCGGCAGGCTGTTCATGGAGTTACGGCCGGAGTCTGACAGGTTATCGTCCTCCTGGCTCGCCCCACGTACCGAGGAGATGGCCTGCAGCGTCACAATTATGCAGTTAATCATCACTGTAACGTCAATACCCTGAGAAAGCATCAATTTTATTTACAAATTATAGCTGGATAAAATGACGACTGGTTATGCTTCTTACATCTGTCATCATGAACGCAGACTCTATCTCAGCTCATCTTTCTGCAGTGGTTATCGACGTCACGTTCATGTGTTAACGTACCTTGTTGCCGCCGGGTGTCGGTCCTGCCCGGCGGGAGGGTGAGGAAGAGGAGGACGAGGTAGACGCGGCTTTGGGGACGTGGGCGTAGGCTCTGTGCAGCCCGTTGGAAAGGCCAAGGTCCACGTCCTCTAACTTGGAAGAGGGATAGAGATTCTGCATGGAGCTGAAGTTTTGGGGGGTTACGGGCTTGAAGGCAGATCTAAAACGAGCCTGGAAGAGAAAAAAAGATTTCAGAGCACCTTCAGAAAATAGTAGAAAGCAGAGAGAGAGAGAACCTTTACTCATAGCAGAGAACATAAATAACAATGTTCCTAGAAAATCGATACCATCCCACTCTCTGTATTCTTTGCTGAAATTTGATTGCGGCAATAAATTTTGGAAACAGGAAGTGGCAGAGTTTCAATCTGATCTTTTCATGACAACCTCAACGACACAGATCTGTTTTTTTCAAATGGTCCCATTTATCCGACCTACACGTCACGGATACACGACATACGTCACTATTGTGCGACTCCGCACCCACGCGTTTCATTGTTGGCTAAAAACCTGGCTCTCTTTCTTTTTAATCTTCTTCTTAAAAATATTAATTGGAAATTTGAACAAACTTGCAAAAAAATTGGAGTCTACAAAAAAAAAATCTGAATTGAGTCGCTTTCACACCAGAGCTGTTTGATCCGCTTTAAATGGACCAGAGTTCAGTACTTGAACTTGTTTCATCACTTCATAGGAATATGTTAACTTTAACTCACTTTAATCCTCCAAAATAACAACAAACTTTCTTGGAATGAACCTTTTTAGAGTGTTTTAAACGATACTCACCTTTGCATATTTGCCCCCACTTGGCAGGGAGTTCTTTGTCAAATCAATTTCAGTGCCATCTTTATTGTAGACTTTTGCGAATAAGCTGTCCTCCTTCTGGATTCTGGTAGAGCTGAGGCCGGGAATAATATCCTTTTTGGCTTCACTGCTTGGGTTTGCGTTTGACTCTTTTCTGTTTGCAAGCATAACGGATCAACGGCGTTAAAGTCCTGTCACATTTCCTAATATCTAGTACGGTTAAAAGTGCAGCAGAATAAATGTAGCACTAAAGCACAGTCTGTGTCTTTATAGCTGCCCTCACCTGGTGATGTTGAGGTAGTTGAGCAGCTCTCTTTGTGTGAAGCCCTTTTTTGGGAGGCCGTTGGTCTGTTTGGGTCTCACCTGGGCCACTGCACGGCTGCCTTTAGTCGGAGACACATCTGGCCTCTCCACCAGACTTCCTACGCTCCCCATGCCGCAGCGTGAGGGGATGGGCGGAGCTGGGAAAGGGTTACGGAAGTTTTTGTTAGGGCCACGGGTCAGAGGGAGAGTCTGGACTGAGGTTGCCATTGGTTACAAGGGTCTGTGAGCGGGTGAGGTGTTCTGAAATCAGAAAAAGTACAAAATGAGGACAGTGAAGGTGGTAGACTGGTTTTCTGAGATCACACGATTCAGCCTCTGGAGAACCTGATCAAGTTTGTGCCAAGCCGCTGATAACATGATGAGGAACCTTTGATTGTTGTTGGCATTAGACATGCCAGCGGGTGATTTAGAATTCAATCTATCCTCTTTGATCTATGAATATCTGCCCATTGCTCCGGTATTCAATTCAATTCAATTTTATTTGTGTAGCGCCAGATCACAACAAAAAGGTGTAGCAGGGAAAGACAGAACCCAACCTGACCCACAAGAACAATCACTTTGGTGACGGAGGCAAGGAAAAACTTCACTTTAACAGGCAGAAACCTTGGACAGAACCTACGACTCATAGTGGACGGCCATCTGTCTGGACCGGCTGGGTTGAGAAGGAGGGAGGGAGAGAGAGAGAGAGACACTACAATCGTTAGCGTGTCTCCGGACAGCACGGCCAGGACGACAACACACAAACTGACCCAGTGAAAACCTTTGTTTGATACGGGAACAAATGAATGTAAAAGGATGAACATTCCACGAAACCGTTGTTAAAGCACCAGCCTTGTCTCTAGGACGCTAACGCTGTCCTGTCCCATCAGCAAATCAAATGTCACATGAAACGCTCTTCATCAAAGAGGCAGTGCAGCACAGGGCACATCACCATCCGGTTGTGTAACTAGGTTAATACACGAGCACTCACTTCCTGAAGAGAGTGAGAAACATGGGGCAGAAGCACTTCGATCATAACAAACATTCTGAAAGTGGTACTGCAGCTTATTTTACTTGCAAATGTCCCGTCTCTGGTGAAAATCAAGTGTATTTCAAACACACCAATTACATTGTGTGCTTTCTCAAGTCTAGCCTGAATGGTTTCTGGTAAGAATCAGCCTTTTTGCAGAGACAATAACAACACAATGGTGAATATTTTTATGAAGAATATGTTGACAAAGTTGAACTGGTTGCCACGTTACCCAAACACCTACCTAAAAGGCGCTACTGCTTTGCCATCTTCAGCTGTGTGCAGTAAATCTTCTTTCCGCCACCTCCCTGACGGTCTGTCAAGTCACCCACATGTCCCCTCCGTTGCTTCTTTTCCAACAACCTCATTAAGGAGGACTATTGATTTCACCCCTTTGACCTCTCTCTTCTTGCACCAACATCCTCAGGAACCATAAAACCTTCCTGAGACCATAAAACATTCCACAGTCGGACTTTTAGCAGCAGATAGATTTTCCATTCATGCTCATATAACAACTGGAAAAGCACTTGGAAAGCGCAAACCTCCACCGAGCAGCTCTCCCCCCCCCCCAAAAGAAATTGTAAATGGGGTTTCAATTTTTCCTGACGTCATTCTTATCAGATCCAGAAGATCTTTTAAAAAAGCAGCCTCAATTATAAATAAATGGGAAAATCTGTATTTTTCGAAAAACAAAATTGCTCTAAAAATTTTATGGGATCTAAATTAGACCAAGACCCATCGTCAGATTTATTTTCATCAAGATGCATCTCGTAGTTTTCTCCACAATCCTGCTAAAAAACAAACAAACGGTGTCAAAAACATAATCTCCTTAGGGGAGGAAATTTGTTTTGAAAAGTATTCTAAATTGCAGACACTACTGGATTGGATCCATTTAATGATACAAATAACTGACAGCTTTGTTTAAGAGTTAAGTAATCACTCACAAATAACTCAGAGGCAACGTTATGCTCCTGCTTGACAGTGATGCATTCATGCGTTCTCAGATATCTGATATCTGAGAAATGGCTGCCAAAAACCACCACGGTAAAAGTACATAATGTCAACATCCAAACTGAAAGTTCACCAAACAGGTAAATGTGACGTCTGTCAAAGTATTATGCGTACTTGATCATACTTGCAGTAGAAAGGGCCCAATGTCAGATTTTGGAGTGTCTTCAGACACATCAAAAGCTGATCCTACTAGTTCTTGCATAGTTTACTGTTGAACACTATGAAAATATAAAGCAGCACTTGCTCATCCATCAACATGGATCGATTACCTGCACCACCTCAGGGTGTGTGTGTGTGTGTGTGTGTGTGTGTGTTAGTTGCAGATATTTAGATACACAATGCATGAGCAGCACAGACACCCACCGTGGCTTCGCCTCCTGCCGCTAATACAATCCACATTCATCAAGTGCTTTGCTCTGCTGGCCTCGACAGTTATAACAATTATGCTGATGGTTAAAATAGGCAGAAAGAGTGATTGCGAAGGCAGCTCCAGCCCACTCTGCTCAGCGCGCCCTGCCAGGCTGAGATCAATGCGGCCCGGGCTGCTCATGTTTATATTCAGGAGATACTATTTCTCCACATGTAGAACTTTCCACCAAAAGAATCCAGCTCGTAACACTGAGCTCTGAGGAGGGATGACGAATGGCGATGAATGCAATCATGTAAAAAAAAAGTGGCACTCTGTGAACTCAAGTCTTCTGTGGGGCAATCCAGCGAGTCTCACCGTGTCTCCGGTCGGAGTAAGACGCGATGGATATGAGTCAACGGCGGGTTACGCTCACAGTGCATGCATCTGACACCGTACGAATCAGTCATGATAAGAGCCTCATTTTAGGTATGCTGTTTTGTTTACTTTGTTGTTTTGCCTCTACCAGAGACGCCAGAGGCCAATCGATGCTCGATGGGACGCCGAGGATGAGGGCGATTAAGGAAAAGACATTCCTTTTGGGCAAATAGAAGGGTAAAAATCCTTTTAGGATGTGAGTACAAATCTTGAAGGACAGGAGAAATCTTGCATCCAGTTCTATTCCATAATTGCTCTCTAGTTTATGGGCCCAAGTGAGCCAGGAGACACAGCAAGATTTACAGTCCGGTCTCGCCTAACCATGGGGCTCTGAGCGCACGCACACACACACGCACACGCACACGCACACGCACACGCACACGCACACACACACACACAGTTTAAAGCAGTGTCTCCTACGAGCCTTGAACAGCTACGGTCTAATTGAACAGTGCTCTGTTCTTGATTTATGCTTCTCTCAAAGCAGTGACAAGCTTTTTTAAAGGCCGCTGCACCCCCCCCCTTTATCCTTCTGACTCTGAATCCTTCAACCTGCATCGGATGTGTGTGTCTTCAGTTGAGATAGGAAAGCTTAAACTGCCATTTCCAAATTGAAAGTGGTGTCAGTCGTAAAATATTGCTGTGAAGGTTTTGGCTCGACTTTTCTCAGACTGATATTCTAGGAAGCCCCGATGGCACTTCACTCTAATCACTAAGAAGCAAAGCCTTCAATAGGAGGACTTCAAGGACACCCTTATAATCGGGCGTCTGTTGGGGGGGGGGGGGGGGCAGCAAGCCCTTGATGGAGAGTATGGCAAAGGGACATTTAAAACCCAAGAGACTCACAGGTCAGCCCTGGAACTGAGACAGAACAGAGAAGGACGGGCGTTAGACAAATTCCAAAGATGCTTTGCAGAATACAAGCTTGGGCTCGTCTGCTTTTTTGATGCACAACACACTCCCTCCCACGGATGCTCACTCGCACTTGTGTTTGCCAGGGTCACTTGAAAGCACCCCCCGAAAAAAGTACGAGCATGTCTCGCAAGCTCTGCCCTCTTCCCTCGGTGCTCTTTCTCTCCGGCTCCGTGATCAAAGTTTGTTATGTTTGTGGGGTAACTTTGCAGGTTACATCTAAAACTCCCACACAGCATACACTCTGCTGCATTATTATATAAGCTCTATCAAAGCTGTGCTCGTTTTCACAGCTGTTAGTCGTGTGTCATGCAGAAGGATGATTACCAAATCAGCCACTGGCTTATTTTCTCTATTTCAGAGAGAATGGTGGTATTATATTTAACTCCTGCTTTGTCAGCCTCTGTATGAGAGCAGTCAGGGATCAACAGACGTTACAGGACGCTATGACAGTTTGACAGCAGCTTCTTCGACATTTAAAATAATTAAAAAAAAAGCCTAATGACACAGAAAAGCAAAGAAATGTAAATTAAAAACCATGGTATTGTATTGTTAACTGTCGATGATTTATGTACTAAGGACTTTCAACGGAAACAAGACCGCAAGGGCTTTTTTGAAATGCTCCTCTTAGACAGGATGTTTGACTTTATTTGTACTGTAATACATGCTACTGTGTGACTGTACTTGTACTCTAACATTCTATCTAATAAATATATTCATCATTCATTCATCATCATCACGCTGAATCCTGATGTCAGCATGCTGGAATGTTCCCAGTCATAATTATTACATGCTAATGTTTGCAGTTAAAGTTTGCCGTGTTTACTTTTGGTAAATATGCAAAACATTGTTAATTATTATTTAAAATAGAAAACCGGTTTGAGAAAAAAATCGACTTTGTCATCTTTGATGAGACCTTTTCAAATTTTGAGTCGTAAATAATTTCAATTTTGAGCTGGGTGGTTTACATTCCCTGCAGCAACTTTAATATTCAATTGTGCATAAATACATTCACAAAATATGTTTTTCAACGTATTTGTTAAAAACAAGGTTGTCATCAAGTTTTTCCTTGCCTCCGTCGCCAAAGTGCTTGTTTGTGTCATGCTAAGCTGCCTTGAGGTTGTTATTGTCCTTTTTTATATCTATAAAGAACTTCACATAGAAGATTGCACTCTAGAATTTTTTTTCAATCTCTTTCAAAGATTGGGTCCAACTCTGACACTTAGATGTGATATGGTGGTAAAACTGTTTGTCTCACACTGTCCTCTTTGATGACAAATCGTTGAGCCTTTGCAGAGGTCAGCAGGTCGTTGCTGGCCACGGTGGCACACAGGGCGCCATTGAGAACCCAGACAGTGATGAAAAGGCAGACATTTTATTCAAACGAGGGAGACAACAAACATTTCAAAGATCTCTGAAGTCGTTCGTGTGGATTGTATCTTGTCCTGATTTTGGGTGTAGACGCACATTCGTGGAGTGGCGTGCATTCCCCAGCCTCAGCACGCAAATGGCACGAATCCGGTCATTAATCTTGTTGTTTTTTTTATCTTGTATTTACAAGATGGTATATTTCAAGATTTACATTCACTGTAGGGGACAATCTGAAGTGTAAAAAGTGCTTCTGAAAAACGCTGGTTTTGTAAATGCTCTTATTATTTAAGTACGGCTGGACTAAAGAAAATAGCGATTTGTTTCATTTTTGAATTAAAAAAAAAAGTAATTTAAATGTAATTTGCACAGGGCCTTGTGTTTTTAGGAGCTGGATTAACAGTCTATTTCCCAAATCTTAAGGTTTACATACTAGCTGCAGAGTGGGTTAGGAGTCTATCGTCAATACACAGGACATTCAAAACCAAATCAGAATCTTGCAATGCCTGTCATCCATCTCGCTGTCTGAGCTTTGTCTACGTTCAACAACAAATGGCAGCAAATGAGAATTCTAAACTTCAACACCAAATGCAGCAATACTTTCATTAATAATTTCCACAGCCGCCTCCATAATTACTGACCCAGAAGAGAAAACCATAAACTTATGACAAATAAATGAAAGTTGGTTTCTTTGAGCGTCTGCTGTTCTGCCGGGTTTCATTTTTTACAAGTCCTGTAAATCCGCTTCAAAGTCTCTTTTCCTCATTCTATCTGGCTCCGACCTCGACTCGCTCCACTTAATGATCTGTCAGGACTTGAGGCAGGTCTGGGGTGGACCGACAGAGGAGAGTTTCCGCTCTTTGGAAGGACTGATTTAATTT